>NC_142034.1:93214275-93375089 GCF_982192425.1 Myodes glareolus
GCATCCTCGATGTGGGCTACGGCTGCCTCTCACTCCAGCATCCCACCTGAAACCTGTCCTCTCTCTAATCTAATACCCAGCCTCAAACTGGGAGAGGGTTTCTGAGTTGTAGGATATCGGGAGTCAGTCAGAGCAATTCTGGGGAACTCTGTGCCTTCTCCCTCCATTCAGAGACTCAACTGGACTGCAGATTGGGACCAGAAATGTCCATCCTAGTGATCACAGCTTTCAACAGCCTCTATGCTGGTCCAATCACTCACCACTGTGACTCCCCTCGCCCACATCGTGTGTTTGCTGGGCCCTTTGTGAACCCTAAGGAGACTGTGACCTCCACGCTGGCTTCTCCATTTTCATGTAGGGGAAACCTGGCTCAGGATGCGGCAGGGCAGGCCTTTACAGTGCCCTCCCTCACCTCCAGAACATACTAGATTTTGTTCCATCCCCATCACCTGCCATCATCTCAGAGACGCATACACAGCGGGCCACAGAACAAGGTGTTCTCTCCTCTGCAGACAGTCTGTGGGAAGCTCCTGATCCTAGGGATGCAGGAAGCCCTGGGGCACAAGGGAGCAAGGGGTGGTGGAGCACACAAGAGAAAAGAGGCCATCCTTGGGGAGAGGCACCAGCCATGGCTCAAAAGCACACACAGTCCAGGGGTCTCCGATGGCCAGCCAAAATCCCTAATTCAGTTGGTGCTCAGAGGGGAAAGGGGCCCTGACCAAGTCACCCAGTCATAAAGGGGCTTGGAGTCAAAAGTTAGCTGAAAACTAGACTCTGGATTAGTGATCACTAGGATGGACACTTCTGGTCCCAATCTGCAGTCCAGTTGAGTCTCTGAATGGAGGGAGGAGGCACAGAGTTCTCCAGAATTGCTTTGACTGACTCCCATATCCTACAACTCAGAAACCCCTCCCAGGAACCACAGAAAGCAGGACAAGACTGGAGAGGCTTCACAGGGGTAAACTGAGTCTGCAACAACAGCTTCATTCATCAAAAGTCTAGGACGCCTGCCTCAGAGCCAATCCTAACTAACCCTGTTGACAGCTTAACCTATGGCGGGAAGGAGTCACTAATGTCCATTTTACAGATTAACTCGCAGGGGCCATTCACAGCCTGAGGTCACGGGGCCTCGAGGGAGTTCAGCACCTCGGCCAGGTCTGCCAGGGAACTGGGAGGGATCCAGCCGCTACAGAGCATCTGAGGCTGAGGGAGGCTGCTGTGACTCTCTGGGTGAACCCCCATCCTCAGGCGAGGGAAGGAGTCACCCCTAAACATAACAAACTAAAAAAAAAAATGGTCAGAAGGCAAAGAATCTGATCCTGACTGAGATGAGGGAGGGCTTCACGTCCAGGAGGGGGGTAACCTGAGTACAGCCGAGAGCTTAGAGGGATGGATGGGGCCAGGGAATTTGGAGGGAAGGGCACCGACGGTCCTTTAACTGGAGACCAAGACCAGTGCCACTAGACCACCTCCCCAAGGGAATCAAGGTAGGCTCACCCAAGCAGACTTCCCAGTAGGGCTCCTGCAGAGGAGCTGGCCAGCCAAGGAGGCTGCCTGGAGGTCTGTGGAGGGTGCGAAAACCTGTACCTTTAGTCTATCTAGGCCTATCCCACACACTTAGCCTCTTAGCAGATCTCTAAGCAAAGAACCCAGCACGCCCAGAATGACCTGGTAGCAGACGACTCAGCCTCTGGAGCCTCTTGAGAACCGGCCAGCTGCTGAGTTCCCCAGCATCCTCCAGGCTTAAGGGCGGGGGCAAGGGGCTGAGGCTCGCCCGTGGAGGTGGGGAGCACCTAGCTTGGGACTGCCCCGGCTTCTAGCTGGTCTAAACCTGAAAAGCCAGTTTCATCCTAGAATCTTCTCCCAGCTTCAACAGGAAGTGGGGAGGGGGGGCTGTCCCAGGATAGAGCTGGGGGCCTCCAGATCCAGGCCCCGCCCACGCAGACAGACACGCTACCCCGAGAGGCACACGGAGCAGGAACTCTGATCGGGACAAACTGAGCGGAAAGAAAGTCTAGGGGGAGTCCCCTGTCCATTCTCCACCCAGCTCTTCAAGCATGCTCCCAGCAGGACAGACAGGCCCTCTCGCCTATCCCTGAGCACCTAGGGTCCGCGGTCACCCCACCGCACCCAGGCCTACTTCAAGAACCCGACTGTGGCCCTCGGGGTCACTGTACAGGGCAGGAGCTGTCTTTGGAGGCAGTTCCCGGGTTTGTTGATGTGAACCGGGGTGGAACGGGCCGAGCAGGCCCAGCCGAGCTCCCCAGTCTGCAGCAGCTGCTGTTACTCCCATGAGCCGGGAGGACGCGGACCGGGTGGCCCGAAGTCGCGCGCTCTGCGCAGAGTTTTCAGATGCCACCCTTAGTGGGGTCGGGGGCAAGGAGGTCATGGGGGAGGGGCTGGCAGCCGAGGCGCCGCTCGCTTCGGGCGGCTGCGGACCGAGGACCCCCGGTCCCGACGACCCGGCGGGGCCGGTGTTCGTCTGCCCCGCCCGCCAGGCCGCGCCGATCCGACCACGGGCTATTTCTGTGGGGCGCCGGGCTGGAATCCGGGCCGCGCCGCCTCCGCGGGCGCTCGGCAAACTCCGCGCACCGTCTGGCAGCGATCGGCTGACACTTGCGCCAGAACACAAGCCCCGCACCCGCCCGCCCTGAGCCCCGCGCCGAAAGCCCGGCCGCCACTCACCGCCGCAGGGTCCTCAGAGGGGTCTGCACCGGCTGCCGCCGCCGGCCGGGAGGGCGCCCGCGCCTAGTCCCTGCCTGCGCCGCCCGCGCGCTGGCCCGGCCCGTCCGCCTGGGAATGCCACGGGCCGAGGGGCGTGCGCGCCGGGGGCGGGCCCGGTAGAGGGGCGGCCGCCTGACTCAGGGCTGAGGAATGCGCGCCGCCCGCCCCGGGCACCTCCTCCGGGAAGACCGCCGGCTGCGCTCTACCAGGCGTCCCGTAGAGACACCTGTGGCTGGGAGTCGAGCTCGCCGGTGGTCAGCGTTGGTCCTGGGCTCGCCTTCCCCTTGTGCTGCCCCTGTACCTGGGGAGGGAGGCAGGAGAGCTCCAGAGCAAGGGAGGGTGGGAAGCACCTAAAGATTGAACGCCCCTTTGGAAAGCACTCACTGGTAAATCACTGAGGCTCGTCCGGAAACCCACACTTCCCTCATGCACACCCTCCTGATCCTTCCTAGTAAACACTCATGCACTCAACCCCTAACACGCCTGTTTACACAGATACATGCGCACACGTGCACTTCAAATGTACTTTCATGATAGGCTCATACTCTCACCCTAACGCATTTACACATGTACACAATAACACTCCTACCCTGATACACTGTGTCATGGGAACCCTAGCTCAGCAATTACCCCAGCCCAGCAATTACCCCTTCCCCTACTTCTTTCCCAGCAGGTACAAGGGCCAGACTGCACCTGCCACCCCTTAAGCCATTGTGTAGAGTGACAGCAGCATTCTGCACACCCTCCTCTTCCCTCTGCCTCAGCGCCCAACCATCAGCTCTGGAGTAGAAGCTCGTTTCTCTGTAAATTGGACACAAAATGCTCCTTTATCCTCAGCTGAGGCCACAGGCTGAAGGAGGAAGCCGTCCTGATGCAGGGTTCTGGACTCCTGTAGCCCACACATGCCAGACCAGAGATGGGACAGTCTCCATACCTAGCATTCTTGGCCCCTGCTAGGAATAAGCAGGGTCTGGATGCCCAGACTGGGCTAGCTTGGATGGTGTCCTTTCCAGACAATCAGGAACTGGCCACAGCTGGGCAGCTAGTATCTGTAGGTTCCTCCTCCTGTCATGGATGCTTCAGGGGTCCGCCTAGACCTATGTTGAGACCTAGAAACCTATTCCCATATGCAAAAAGTCCTACAGGAGATCCACAGTAAAGACACACCCAGCTCCAAGAGTCAGTCATCCTTTTACATATATATATTCTGTTTATTTATATCTCTGTGTGTGTAGTTGCAGGTGCCTACAGATGCCAGAAGGGGCACCAGCTCCCCCTGGAACCATAGTTACAGTTGTGAGCTGCCCGATGTACAGGGGCTGGGAATCAAACTCGCAGCAAGCTCTCTTAACGGCTGAGCATCTATCTCTCCAGCCGTCGACCGACAATGCTGCCATTCCACAGAGAAGGCTGCCTGCATGCGGTGACAGAAAAACGGCTTTCCAGGATTCATTGCCCCAGGGACCTTGCAGTTCCCACGCTCCAGGGGAGCCTCTTGCAAACCCTGCAATCTCCGTCCACTTACACAGGTGCTGTTCCCAAGAGCATGATCCCTGCAGACGAATGCCCACCTCAACACACGGGGAACCTTAGGCTTTTCCAGACACAGCCCACCCTGGCCTCCTGAGTAAGGGCATGAGGACGGTGTGAGCGGAGGAGTGTGGACCTATGTCAGGCCTGTATCCAATCTCTCCAATCCCACTACCTCCTGCCTGCCTTATTGACCCTGCTTTGGGTGCAAGAGCCCAGAACTTGAAATCCCAGCCCCTGGCTTCTCTCATACTTTCACGGACTGTGCAGAACAGGAAGTCGGCCGCAACTCCTGAACACTCTGGGAGCTGGTGAGCAGGTGGTCAGGGTGGACACGGCCTCCAGATCTTGTATAGTACTCTCCCCAGCACCTGTGTGGATCCCTGAGCAGTCAGAGGACTCCCAACAACTGCTTCTTGGACCTTCAGCTTAGCTTCCAGGCCCAACATGAAGAGAGGATGTAGGAATGAACCCTACAAATTGCAAGACCCTGGCAATTTGGGGAGAAGGCCTAGCTAGCCAAAGGCTTGAAGCCCTCAGCTATTTCTGAGGCAACCCCCTCCCCATAGTCCTGGACTTGGCAAGGGGGTCCTATAAGCTCCTGGGCCAAGAGCCTAGCAGCCTTGACAGCATACCTCCCCTTGGCCTGCCTAATGTCTGCCCTCTGCCCAAGGATTCCTCAAGGCTCTGCTCCCCCCCCCCATTAGAGAGAGTCACTGGGGCCTGTCAGGATGTCAGCAGTCACTCTGCTGAGACGCTGCTGGAAGGATGCGAGTTTCCAAACGAAGAGCCAGCTGGCTCCAACCCAGCTCCTACTTTATCCATGTGAGAAAGAGACGAAGCCAGTGTGCTGGGCCCCTGAGACAGTGACACTGAAGCCTGGCATCTGTAGCCTATAGAGCTAGCAAGGACTGGCCGCCCACACCACCACTGCTACAAGCAGCTCCAACCTCCCCACAACCTGTGGGGGATCAAAACAGCTCATGCCATGGTCAACTCCAGCCTTGACACCTTTCAAAAAATTTCCCAATGGCATCTTTGCCACCAACCAGCAGTAAGTTACACTGGGAGCAGAAGAGTTCCCCAGCTCCTTCCTCTTGGACATTCTCCTACTCCTGGCCAGTCTGCTGGCAAAACACAGCAGGGAAGCCCAACCCTACACTTCCAGCCTGTGGTGGGAGCTTCACACCACAAACCAGGAAGTGGGGAGGAGGGGGCAGACCTTGCGCAATCCCACACTCAGGCCAGAACATCTGGAGAATAGGATGCTGGCAACCACCCCCATCTCCTCCTGGGGCAGAAGTCAGACTGCCCACCAGAGAAGCTTGTCATTCACACAAAGGTGGGGGGGGGGGGATGAGCTAGCTCTCTAGGAGGCTTCACAATGCCCTCTTCCTGCCCTTATCAGGGAACAAGAACCCAGCTAGGGTCTCAGTTTTCCTCCTAGATTGGGAAGGGGCATTATTCCCACAGGAAGGGAGAGTCATTGTTTGGACAGAATGGCTGTAGGGGATAAGGAGGAAGGGGGTGGGAGCTACATCCAGGGCAATCTCATTAGTTCAAATTTACAACATATTGCCCCTACCCCACCCCCGGAAACAGCACAGAGTGCCACAAACAGCTGGATGACTTCCAGCAGGCAGCAGGCAGGCAGAGAGGCTGCCCCTCCCTCCCCAGGAAGTCCTGGTTGAGGCCCGTGAGAGGGGATGGCTGAGCCCCAGCCTGAGCTAGGGAAAAGCAGTTGGGGACCAGAATCCTGATGAATAGCCTAGCCTTGGGCTGAGCTAAGTTCCTTGTTCACCTAAGGGTCACAAACGTATGACCTGTCCCTCTGTGCTGTCTAGCATCTCCTATTCCACACCCAGTTAGTTGCTCTACCATGCCAGGGTCAAAGAAATCAGACAGTTCTGACAAGCAAGCAGAATGTGAATGGGTTTTTGACAAGGCAGGGGCAGAATGTGAATGGGGAGGTAAGATTGTGTCTGCCAAGAAACAGAGCCAGACTATCCTTAGAATGGCTATACCTCAGACTACTGCTGAGTGTGGGGGCTGCCACGGAGCCGAGGCAGTAAGCCAGATCCTGAGCACCTTACCCGGTTCCAAGACCTCCCTTCCCTTGACCATTCCTTCCTATGGGTCAGTCATTTCCCATTCGAGGCTCAAATCTCTGCCACCGGTGCACAATCTCATTTGAGAGGCTACAGATAGGGTGGGTAGCAGGCCTAGATCCTGGAGAGGGAGTCATTAGAGGTGCGAGGCAACTGTTACCCAGTTAGATGGGTATTCCCAGGTCCCTGCAGCCTTGGCCCTACCCGACAAATTGGCCCAGTTTAGATGGTGAGCCCTCTTCGCAGGAATCCCAGGCATCAATGGGTTGGGAATCAGGGATGTAAGCGGTGGTCTACTGCCAAGGCAGGATTCCCTTTCTTTCCTCTCTATCAGCTGTGATGACCAGGGCAGGGGCCTCCAAATGGGGCAGGCATCCACTTCCATTCAGTTTCCCCCTTACCCCCCAATAAGGTTGGGGAAGGAGAGTTCCAGGATCAGAGATCAGTCTGAGGTTCCAAAGTCTCATGTTTGTTCTCCTCACCACCAACCGCACCCGCTATGACCCAGCCCGTCCCAAAGCAAGGCCTTCCGGCCAGGGTCTGTCGAAAATTCAGTCCAGGATCGGGTGGGGAGGGGTGGAGTAGACGGCACTCGGCCACTAGGATAGAACCGGACTGGAGAACCTGGGCTCAGGCCAGAGCGGTGAAGGTAAAGTAGGTTCTGACACCCGCCCCGCTCCTCCCCTAGACTCCTCGCTCTGCCTCTTCGCACACTCGCCCCACCCCCGAACTGTGTGCCTTCTGCGCAGGCTCCAGTCTCCGCCCTCTCGCGCTTCCGGCAGCACGGCGCATCCTGTCGGCGGCTAGATGCGAGCCCGCGGCCGGGCCGGTCTGAGTGCGCGCCTGGGCCGCGGAGCTTTAAAACGGGTGTCCGTGACCCTGCCTCCCGACACCGACCAGCCTCTGTTTCCTGGACGAGCCCATCGCCCTGGGAGTGCCAGAGCAGGATCCCGAGTGACCGGATGTCGTGAGGCGGGTCAGATGCCAGCGCCGGTGAGAGGGGGCGCAGCGTCGCGGAGTCTGAGCCCACGGCGAGCTGGCACAGTGGGTCGGGCTGCAGAGACGGTCACGTCAACATCCATTCCTGGCAGCCTGGCAGCCTCGGTCCAACCTGGACGTCAACACAGCAGATAAAAATAATGGGTCTTACCCGGGCGTGGTGGCGCACGCCTGTATTTCCAGTACTTGGGAAGTGGATGGAAGCAGGAGGATCGGGAGTTCAAAGCCAGCGTGGTCTGCATGGGACCTTGTCTAAAGAAAAGTAATGGCTCTTTAAGCAGCCACGGAGCCGTGGTCATAGCTGAAGCCCAGCTTGGGCTGAGGACAGGTCTTGGCCCTGGCACGGCCCAGCTGTCCCTTTCATCCCCCGTCTGTTGTACCACAATAGCTGAAGGATGTAGTCAGATTTCCCTACTTCGTTTATCCGGCTTTTGGTAGACTCCCGTGTCTTACTGACCCATAGACTTTTTGTTCCATTTCCTAGTTCTTCTCATATCCAGTCAGTCAGAGCTCAGTTGGGGGCCAGCAGGGTTGTATCCTGAACACTTAGAATGGGATCAAGTAGGGGTGGTCATCCCCATGTGTACCCACTTGTGGATGGACCAGGTCTAATGGTTGATACTGAGGGGTCCTCTTGACCTAGCTTTTGAGCGTGACAGGACAAAACTCAGTCTGTTTCTCAGCTAGGCCCTTCCCAGGTTCTGGTTGTATTTTAATTCCTGGCCAGGTTCCCGAAACAAGTCAGGTTCCCGAAACAAGTTTCCTTGGGAATGGTGTGATGTAGGGGAATCAGAAAATGCCAACCCTTCTGTATCAGATTCAGGCACCCACCTTCTTTTGCCCCTGACCCAAGTTTCTCCTATGTGCAGCAGATGTGGGTAGAGAATGCCCACCCACCTGGCACCACTAATGGCCTGTCATTACCCACACTATGTCCCAAAGCCCCCTGAGGCTATGTTAGCTGTGGTATTCTGTTTATGCCTCAGAATGAACCACACAATGGGAACCCCACTCTCCTGATAAAGAAACCCAGGCAGGCAGACAGACGCTTACTCCCCCCTCCCCCCCCATTACAGCTTTCCCGAAAGATTGGACAAAAAAAGCAGCGACTAGCAGAATCCCAGCAGCAGCAGATCCCTAAAGAGAAGCCACCCTCAGCCCCGGGCCTCCAGCGGAGCATCTACTTCTCCAGTTCAGAGGACCCTGCCCGGCTGGGGCCAGAGTTTTTTGACCAGCCAGCAGTCACCCTGGCCCGTGCATTTCTGGGGCAGGTAATGTAAATGCGGGTGCGGGTTCCAGGACCCCTAGTCCTGTCACTGCTTGTTCACATCCCTGATTCGGCCTTCCTCGTGCTCACATAAGTAGCGGCTTTGTCCACATTGGCCTGGGACAGTGTGACTACTGCCTAGGATCATTACAACGAAAAGGAACATTGATGATAGTGGTGTTTCTTGGTGGAGGTAGCAGGGCCACTGGAAACTCTCCTGCTTTGGCAATCAATTGTTAGCCTTACCCATCTGCCTACAGTCCCCTTAGGACAGGCTGTTTGCAAGGACTGTGGACGATATTAGATAGGTAAACCCTGTTCCCCGATGGCTGGGACCAAGGATGCCATTAGGCTGCATGTCTGAATCACTTGAAAGAGCTGGTCTTCTCGCTGCAGGATCTGGGCAGTGCCAGGCATGCTTGGAGTGGGAATGGGGACTACTCCAGGCCCAGCCTGGTGTGACCTATAATACAGCCTGTCACCTTCTGGAGTGCACATCATGGAGCTGGCCAAGTTCATCTGCAGCACCCACTATTCTTAGGTGCCAGAGCTTTGACAAGCTTCCCTTTAGGGTAGCGTGGCCAAGGACAGCCAATTTCTCTACTAGAAAAAAATGGTGCTAAGAGTCCATGTTAACAGGAACAGACCCTGACCTGCCGCAGAAGACACTTAATTCTGTTGTCAGGCTGTTTTAAGCTGCAAGGATCTGTGTTCCTTCTAAAAGCGCCAGGGTATTCAACATCTAAGATATGACAAAACATGGCACAGATTCATCCCAGGTTTAGGTAAAGGACCCAAATGGCCCAATACCACCACCATACATCTGCCACTATTCAGCATCTTGGGGCATGTCAGCTGGCTCCCTGTCATGCCTGCTTGAGCCCACATTGGTAGACAAGATGATGTCTGGCAGGGAAAGGGGTATTTTAGCCTGTGTATCTATCCCTTTGGTCAAGGAAAACCCAGACGTGGGTCACAAGCTCAGTAAAGGTTCACTGCAGTGAGCTGCTGGGACAGTAGACTGCTCTGACCTGAGGAGCATTGTTGCCTTCCCAGGCCCTCCACCAGAGAAGTGCTAGGAGCTCCCTCCAGCTCAGCTGGGGTTCCCAGTGTGCCCCTTGGAGATATGGGAGCATGTGAGTATGGCTGGTGAGGGCACACTCCCTGACCTTTATCCTCTCCCAAAACGGTCATTCATGTTCAGTGTTTTAGATTCCTGAAAGGATTTCCAGGCTTCCATGACAAGCACTGGCCCCTCTTCCTCCACCCTGCCTGTTATACCAACCCTGAGGCACCATGGTTGCCCAGGCAACCCTGAGGCACCATGAGGCACCTAGACTGAGATAAAGGTGCCTTCTGACCAAATAATCCCTCAAACCTAAAGATATGAAGTGCTGTGGACACACTGGATCCTGAAATCTTCCTATGAGCCCTGGTTAAGAGTGCTGGCCATTCTTAGGATCATGGACCAGGCTAGGCATTGCGTGAGCTGGCCCCGCTCGCCCTGTTTCTCATGAAGTCCTTAGCTCTAGCGGGCACAATCTGAGATGCAGATCCTTTGTGGCTAGCCTATTTTAACAAGCACACCACAGAATCTGGAATATCCCAGGAAGCTGTGTAAGGACCCTTGGGGCCACTGAACATTTAAGGCTCTCAAGGGAACTCTGGGAGAGGATGTGGAAAAGCAGAGAACACACTGAAGGGACTTTGAGGTCAGCCTGCACAGTGAATCTCGAGATGTGGGCAGAACCCTGAGTGAGCAACTGTAGTTGGTCAAGAATGGCTAGTCACCTTAACAGCGGCATCCAGGGTCTGAGCAGGAGCAGAAGAGGCAGAATGGAGAGCCAGGTGGCTGGGTCTGGCTGAGTCTGGGTTCCTGGTCCATCTTGAACTTAAGAGAGGAGGTCTAGGTGGGGACTGTCCAGGTGGGTTGACCCCCATTCCTATGGTCTGAGCAGGCTCAATGCCCACAGGTCCTTGTCCGGCGACTCGCTGATGGAACAGAACTCCGTGGGCGCATTGTGGAGACTGAGGCATACTTGGGGCCAGAAGATGAAGCTGCTCACTCAAGGGGTGGCCGGCAGACTCCCCGCAACCGTGGCATGTTCATGAAACCTGGGACGCTATATGTGTACATCATCTATGGCATGTACTTCTGCTTGAATGTCTCCAGTCAAGGTTAGTGGTACTGGGCTGGGGAAAACAGACAGGGTAGCAGCTGGCCCACATCCCTGGAAGACTGAGGTAGACAGGCATTTGAGGAGGGCGATGCCGTTGCCAGGGGTTAAGTTGGGATTTCAGGAGCTTTGGCTGCTCTTGACAGGGCAAGCCTGGCTAAAGCAGCTGAGTTTCCACAAGACAGAGGCTACAGGGACAGCTTGAATGCAGAGTAGTCAGGTTCTGTGGCCAGAGTTCAGAAGGATGTTTTTGATTCTGGGTTAAATTTGGAGTGGGCCAGCGGGTAGGGAAGTGGAAAGCAAGAGACTGGTTTGGGTAATCTGGGCTCTTACAGGAACCTTGCCAAAAGCCCTATTATGGGATCTGGCTCAGTTACTCTCATCCAGGAGCACTTCTGCCCCCTTAGACATCAGCAATGTTTGGTGACATATTTGGTTATCGTAACTAGCTAGGGATGCTTCTAGAAACTCTGCAGTAACCACAGAGGACCTTTTGGCCCCAGATAGCATTTGTGGAGGGTTACTGGTGCAGTGTTCCTGAGAGAAACCGACTCTCCTCTGGGGTCCAGCTGTCCTGACAAGCATGTAGCATCACCCCCAGTGGTCTGAGTCTGAAGAACCAGTATCATCCTACCAAAGCCACCACTGGCCAGGAACATGTTGGCATATCTCAACATATGTGCTTAATATCCTCCTGCTTGCCCAAAGTGACCCAAAGTTCTTGATTTGCTGGACAAGTACCTGTACTGCAGGTTGGCCCTAGCAGAAGGCTAAGGGTGTCCAGTGCAAGGGGTTTGGAAGCTAGAGGTGACTGGCTCTGTGCCTATCACAAAGCTGATACTGAGTGTTACTATGGATGACTAGACATCATTATGAGAGGAGGCTGGAGAGGTAGTTCAGTGGTTAAGAGCATTGGCTGCTTTTGCAGAGGACCTGGGTTCTTTTCCCAGCCTCCACATGGCAGCTCACAACCCTAACTCCAGTTCCGGGAGATCCAGTGCCCTCTTCTGGCCTCTGTCAGCACCAGATGCACAAGCGTACAGACATACATACATACAAGCAAAATTACAAAAAAGAGAAAGAGAGAAAGATGACAGAAGCCTTCCTGGACAGAACCGACCCTGCTAGTGGCTGAATTAAGGAAACAAAACCAGAGATGGTTAGTGCTATAGTCTCTGAGGGGGGGGGAATGCTGGTTTCTGAGACATGGTGAACAAGGCAGAGGCAGGGTGAACATGTAACTGAAACACCCCAAGAACATCCAGGCTGGAGGCAAATTCCCACAAGGGTGTACAAGGTATTGGTGAGGGTCATCCATGCTGAGTAAAGGCTAAGGACACGGATATCACTGGCACTTGACCAGGTGTGATTGCTGAGGGTGTGGGGAGAGGATGAGGGCTGCAGGGCCAAGCAGAGCAGAGGTGGGAATGCCAAGTTAAAGCAGATGTGTAGAGGAGTTAGGTAAGGACATGGAAGTCAAAGGTGTTTACATGAAGATGAGAGGGAGCCAGGATAGGGCGGGACATAAAGCGGCCCTGGGAGCTGAGAGTAGGGATCATGTGCCCTGCACTCACAGGGACTCTCTGTCCTGCTTCTCCCTGAAATGGCAGAGGCGGTTCCAGTTGGTGAGCTAGGTACAGGTGGGAGGAGAGATTCAAGGGACTGCACCTTCTAGTCTTTCTTGACTTACCATTTTCTAGTAGAATGGCGTCCCTCCTACCCCAGAGGTGCAGGCTCTCCGGGGCTTCCTATGCCATCCTCATAGCCACCACCAGGCAAGACTAGGGGAAGCTACAGAAAGGACTGACTCGCACTAGATGATCATAGTTCTGGCTTTGGGGAGCAGTGGTGGGAGTCTCGCTGTCAGTCTTGCCAGGTAGAGGCTTCCCAAGGAACTCAGGGAAGGCAGAGCAGCCTAGCTGATGCTACAGGGAAGGGAGTGCAGAGGGGTCTGCATGTCTGGGTGCAGGAGATACAGGTTACACGTGCGGGAAGGCGGCAGCACCACTGCCACACTGGGGATGTGCAGGAGCTCTAAAGTTTACTTCCAGGCTGTCTGTCTGTCCCACAGGGGCTGGGGCTTGTGTCCTGTTACGAGCACTAGAGCCCCTGGAGGGCCTGGAGACCATGCGGCAGCTTCGCGACAACCAACGGAAAAGCGCTGCTGGCCGTACACTCAAGGACCGTGAGCTCTGTAGTGGTCCGTCCAAGCTGTGCCAGGCCCTGGCCATTGATAAGAGTTTTGATCAGCGAGACCTGGCCCGAGATGAGGCTGTGTGGCTGGAGCGTGGCCCTGTGGAGTCCAGCAGCCCAGCTGTGGTGGCAGCAGCTCGCATAGGCATTGGTCATGCAGGGGAGTGGACCCAGAAGCCCCTGCGCTTCTATATCCAGGGCAGCCCATGGGTCAGTGTGGTTGACAGAGTGGCTGAACAGATGTATCAGGCTCAGCAAACAGCCTGATGGGCTTTTTTATTTTTTAAAAGTAGAATAAATATCTTGTTTGTGGGAACTGTCCAAGTCTCAGCCAGAATTTGTGTGCATGAAGTTAATTCTTCATTTGGGTCAGGAAACCTGGTAACCCCATATGTATGGCACTGGAGAGGGGAGAATCATCAGTGTATGGGCATACAGACCTAGGGGCAGGAATGAGTTAAACGAGTCTCTAAACACGCTGAAGGATAGTTGCAGAAGGGGCAGGTTGGGAAAGGAATCAGAAAGATACAACCTGTGTGTGTGTGTGAAGGACTTGGACTTTAGAGACACATAATGGAAAACCTTCTCCAGCTCAGCAATGTTAAGATGCTGTAAGGACCAGACTGGAGAGGTGGCAATGGTTAAAAGCTTCCCGCTCTTCTAGAGTTCCGTTCTCAGCTCCACACCCAGGCCTCACAACCTCTGTAACTCTAGCTCCAGGGTATGCTTTCTTCTGACCTCTGGGGACCCACACATACAAAACCATAAATAAAAATAAATAAACATATTTTTTAAAGTAACATTCGTGGCACATGCCTATAATCCTAGCATATGGGGACAGAGGCAAGAAGATCAGGAGTTCAAAGTCATCCTTGGCCACCTAGCACATGTGAGGCCTAGGCTACACAAAACTTTGTCTCAAAAAAAAAAAAAAGAAGAGTCCAGCAGTGGTTGCCCCATAGCTACATCTGACCAGATGGACAGCTGGAACAAGAACCGGTTCTGCCAGACGAGAGCTGCCCATCCTCCTAAGGCCAGTCAGGAGCCCTGGGCAGGGAGTAGGCTAGTTCCCATTCCCACCGGGCATGCTGCCTGGGCTCATGTGAGCAGTGCTTGGAAGACAGCAATGACAGGGTCCTCATGGGTGGTCACCACCAGCACACTGCGGAACTTGTCAAAGAGCGTGAGCAGCTGGGAACGCCGTGTGTTCTCATTGTACATGATCTCCTCCAGATGGTGACGGCCACGGAAGTAGTGAAGGAGCCTGGAAAAGAGAGGGTGGCATGAGTCTAGCTCAAGACAAGGAGTAAGGACTCCAAAAGCCATTGATGGGTGGATCTGGAAGCTGCCTGCAAGCTTGTGAAGAGCCGTGTGACCGGAGGTGGGCCTGAAGGGAGTCCACAAAGCAGCAAGGCTGTGCACCCAATGAAGGGAGAAGTGCTAAAGGCTTCTTTATTCTCCTATGACACTGGGTTCAGTCTGCTCCAGGGAACAGGTCAGGCCTGGATCAGCACTTAGAAGAGTTGCAAATGGTCCCCCAACAGTCTGCAGTGTGATTCTTCAAACATGAACATGACAACCTGACCCCTCTCATAACACCATGCTCTTACCACAACTAAGTCAGGATGGACATGGCAGACATTAAGCTACTATGACACAGGGTCCTAAGTTTTCCCCAGGGCCAAGAATTAGGACATATTCGTGCCAAGCCCCAAGCGAGTCAGAACTTGAAAGTAGCTGCCTCTCAAGCAGTGACAAGGTACAACCAGAAGTTCTGAATAAGCTGCCCACTAGACCTAGGGGCTTGGCCAGAGCCTGCATCCCCCACACCTGGACAATAACTCCTGCCCTTCATATACCAATCCTAGGTGGAGACCCACCATCAGCTGTGGTAGTCGGTGGCTGTGCAAGGATACCAGTGTTCCTACACCATGTCCCACTCAGTCACTTGCTCCCTACCTGGCAAACATGCGGAGGTCCTCGGGGTTTTGGGCCGCAGGCACGTTGAGGATGGCAGCCCGCTCATGCTCTGAGAGGCTAGCCAGCAGGTTCTCTGTCATCCTCTTGTTCAGTGGCGAGTCCCCACTGGGGAGCAGCTCTGCACTGGAGTTGTCCATACTGGGGCTGGTAAGGGTCATGTCATCACTGCTGGCTGGGGTTGGAACAGCCAAGTGATGCCAATTATGCCAAGATGGGGAGCACTGACAGCATCCAGATCCTGAGGTCACTGCCACACTCCCCTTCTGGTGCCCAATTGTACCATGTACCTTCATGCAAGAACTCACTGCCACCCCACCTCCTAGGTGTGTAGTATGCCTTTTATGTGGCTAACCTGGAACACAAGGAGCTGCCTATAGGAACAGTTTCAAGGGCCCAGAACAGAGAATGCTGCATGCCCACTATACCCTAAAGCAGGCATGGGTATCTTGTCCCCCCTCAGCCAACATGGGGGATGAAGCACTTGACAGAGTTCACATGGACCCAACAACAGACAGCTGTGGTCCCTGTGTTGACAGTATGAGGCCCTGCTCTGAGCACTGGCTGGAGTAGGGGAATCCAGCTGTGCTTCAGTGGGCAAAGGCTGCCCCTAACTACAGCCAGCTGCTCAGGGGTGGAGCCTTCCCCTCAGACCCAGGGGAGGCAGGAGGAAGAGGCAGGTGAGTATACAGACATGTAAAGACATCTCTTATTCCAACAGTGCCCAGGCTTCCTGGATGCCATCACCAAAGTCTCCCAGCCCCCCATTACCAGACAGGTGTCCTGGATGGGGATCCTACTTGGGGAGCCGAAGCTTAGGGCATTGGGCGTGCTGAGGCTGCGGCCACCAACTCGGGCAGTGAAGGGGACATCATCCTCTCGCAGTCGGGGCTCCTCTTCACTGGGTGAGGCCATCAGACAAACGTAGGTGTGCAGCTGGATGAGGAGCCGGCGCTGCAGCATCCACACCACCATCTGGATGAGCTGGGTCTGTGGGTGAGCAGGGTAGACAAGTGTGGGCTGGTTCCCTTACTCCACTCTTGATCCTGTTCCTGGGGGATGAGAGAGCTGAGGCCCATAACAGCCCCAAAACCTAAGCATGAAGGCCTCCTATTTGGAAGAAGGGACCCTCAGCTGCTGGGAAGCTCTGCAAAGTCAGCTCAGCCCAGGGGAAGCAATGGGCTAGAATTCCCAGACCACACCGGCACTAGCTCCCATCACATGCCTGGGCTCCTTCCCTTCTCCCTACAGCAAGGTCTGTTCTTACCTCCCTCACTCCAGCCCACTGAGACCTGCTGCCATTAGACAGTCCACTGCTAGGCAAGCCCACACACTGTTCAGAGAAGCAACTGCCCTGTGAGTCCTTGGCTTTTCCTGAAAAGTCTGCTCTGAGAACAGAGATGATTCCAGAAGGAAATGGGAAGGGGACCTACTGCTCTGGTGTGCAGCCAATGGCTCTTCCTCAATAAGGCACATTCAGGCCTTGTGAACACTGGCCAGGCAGTACCCAGCACCCATGGGAAAGCACCCTCAGGCACAGACACCAAGCAGCAAAGGTGGTACAGACAGTACCAGTGCACTCATCTTTGGGAGGCCCAGAAGAGCTGCTGCTCAGGAGGTCACTCATGGATCATGGAACGGGGCTGGGTTACTGGAGGGAATACACACACACACACACACACACACACACACACACACACCAACCATGGTCTGACAGGAATTCAAGCTATTGAAACACAAAATGTAAAAACTAAAACACAAAAGCTTTGTAAGCATTAGACAGTATTCCCTGGGATATGGCAAACCAAACAGCTCCATCCCAGCCCCCAAAAAGGCCTGAAGCAGCTGCTCAGCATGGAAGATCAGCCGTTATCCAGACAACTGGGAAGTTTCTGCTGGGATGGGAGCACTGCCAGACCCTCCCCCCAAGAACTGCCTGGGGGAGAGAAGGGAGGGTACAGATGTAAAGTGTATCTTTCATCCTCCTGGCTCAGTTCCTGGAAACCAAGGGCTCTGTGAAAGGCCGCTCTAAACTCTGGCACACTCAGCATGTAAATGAGCTGAAAACCCAGGATCTTATTCCCATTCACAATCTGAGAAGGGGAAGTATTTGACTTTAAGGACTGATTCTGCCCAGTGTATCTGGCATCTATTGAAGATAAAGCATGGAGATCACCCAGCTTGTTTCAGACACCTGTCCTCTCCCCTGGGTCCCCTTCTATAGCTCAAAGCACTTAATAGAGGGGAGGGGGCAAAGCCTCTCTGCTCCAAGTCACCATCTCTTGAGCATGGGGCTGTGAAAAGTGACTGACGCTGCAGCACACTGCACCTTCAGAAGCACCCCACTACAACCAGCCTCCAACTACCAGTCTCTGCCCTGACCCAGGCCCTCCAGGCAAGACACAGTCCTAGCCTGATGTACTATAGGTCTTAGGAAAAGGACTATAGGCCCAGAGACCCTAGGATTCCACACCAAGATCCCATGGTTCCTAAGCCCCCAGAGGAAGGGAAAGCAGGGCCCAGGCTTAGTGAAAACAAAGCCGTCTGCAGCCTCCATCTGTGAGAAGCCCCTTGTCCAGGGGTAGCACAAGGAAAAGCCAATGCCCCTCCGGCAAACTTAAGCCAGTCATGGACCTGAGGATAACCATGGTGGCTCCAGGGACCACAGGAAGCCTGCAGTATTCATCAGCAAGTCCCCCAAACCAAGGCCAAAAGGTCAACAGCGCTAAGGGCCTTTGGGTCAAGGACCACCTCATCAGCCACATAGGGACTCTAGTGACTCACCTCCTGTGCAGGGGGAGCCAGAGGGCTCCTGAACTCCGACAAAGAAACAGGCAAGGAAAACTTAGCCAGGATGGATGGCAGGTCATGGGACGGAAACTGGCGGGAGAACTGCTCAGCCAGCGGGGAGTACCTAGGGCAAACAACCGTGGTCACAGGCAGTCTCATGCTCACAGCAACTGTCTGGGTGGGCATAATGACACAGATTGAAGTACGGTGACCTAGCAGGCCTTTGGATGGAGAGAGTTGCAGGCACCGTCCCTCAAGATGTGTCAGGAACCACCGAACCCCTCTGATCTCAGCCAGGAAGAGACAGCTTAACATGAGCAGCACCAAACCTGACTGGGATCTATCTACACCTAAGCAAGCCATTGGCAGCATCAGGACCAGTTAGAGCTGGCCTCGGGGCTACAAAGCCGCTGGTGCCTGGTCACTGGGGGTGCCACTAGAAGGTCCTGCTAGACTCTTCCTAGCTCTAGACTCAAGATGTTGGCAGCCAAAGGTACTCACAGGCATACACTGGCATTGGGAGACAGGACATAGACGTTGTTCTCACACAATGGGTAGATGATAACCGCCTTGCCCCAGTATACCAGGTGAGCTGCGAGCTGGAAGACCTGCAAACCAAGGGGAGATGGAAGGACTGAACTTGGAGGCCATGGTCTTCCTGCCTAGAAAGGATGCACTCTGGAACTCCTCCAACCTAAAGTAGCACTGCACCACCCCAGCCTCGGGGCCAGTGAGTACCACAGCACTGTGTTGTGCACTGTGTTGAACACTGTGAATAACTGTCACTCTGCTTTAATAAAAAAGGGAATGGCCAATAGCAAGGCAGGATTTGGGGGGCAGAGAGGATGCTGGGAAGAAGAAGAGAGTTGCCAGCCAGATGGAGAGGGAGTAAAACATGCAGGACAAAAGGTAAATGCCACGAGTTACATGGCACCACATAGATGAATAGAAAGGGTTAATTTAAGTTACTAGAGCTGGTAAGACAAGCCTAAGCTATAGGCCGAGCTTTCATAATTATTAAGAAGACTCCGTGTGGTTATTTGGAAACTGGGCAGGTGGGACAGAGAAAGCCTAGCTACAGCACTGGTTCTGTATTCAGAGTTCCCTGTGTTTCTTGGCACCACTGTTTTGCTAGGCAGTTGGCACATGAACACAGGGACACTGAAGTGCTGGGGAACCTGATCAGCCCACCCAGGCTGGATGATTCCAGAAGCATAGTGTTCCCATGTTGACTAGAACTCCAGCACCATTCTCCAAAGTAATGATTATGGAGTCTCTTTTGTTTCCACTCCAGTATACTCAAAGTTCCAACTCATCCCTACGCACCTTGCTTTCCCCAGAGACCATCCTGCCCTGCTAGACTCTCATATATCAGGAAATACAGACACCAGAAATCCTTTCTAGGGATGGCCTCCAATACACGCTAACTTCATGGGGGCAGCAAGACCTGAAAACACAGCACCTCAGACCTTCATGAGAACTTGTGTGAAATCCAAGCAATGACATTCTACCTAGATCACCAAGACCCCACTCCATCCTTTCAGCAGATGGGCCCAGGGTGGTGAATTCTCCTGCCTGAACACAGTGCCTGTTATATTGTTGAGGGCAGGTATCTGCCAACAATCAGCTCAGACACGGAGGAAACAGTGAGATGGTTGTTTCCGCACTTTCCCCACTTTGCTCTTATCCCAAGTGCCACTGATATGAGTTCTCAGGCAAAGCCAGGCCCACTTTCTCTATTTCTGCCATTCCCATCCTCTCTCCGCCCCTAAAAATTCTCCACTAAGAAATCAGAACACCATTTGGGGACTAAGTCAAAAATCAGCATGACAGGGCTGGAACCAAGGTGCCAGCAAATCTGTGCCCCCTTGGGGGTTCAAACAAACAATTTGTCTTTGTCTACTCCAGCCCCTGGCATTCCTTGGCTTGTAGCCGCATCAAGCCAACCTCTACTCTTACTTACATCACCTCCTTCTCTTCTGTAGTCAACTTTCCTTCAAGTCCCTTCTTAAAAATATTTTTTTTTTATTTTGTGTGTGTGTGTTCGTGTTAATGTACCTATAGAAGCCAGAAGAGGCTGTAAGATCCCCTGGAGTTGGAGTTACAGGAGACTGTGAGCTGACCAACTTGGGTGCTAAGAACCAAATTCAGGTCCTCTATAAGAACAACAAAGAACTCTTTTTTTTTTAAATTTATTTATTTATTATGTATACAATATTCTGTCTACGTACATGCCTGAAGAGGGCACCAGACCCCATTACAGATGGTTGTGAGCCATCATGTGGTTGCTGGGAATTGAACTCAGGACCTTTGGAAGAGCAGGCAATGCTCTTAACCACTGAGCCATCTCTCCAGCCCCACAACAAAGAACTCTTAAAACTCTAAGCCAATGTGTGGTTCCCAATCTTCCTAATACTGCAACTCATGAATACAGTTCCTCATGTTGTGGTGACCCCAAGCATAATATTATTTCACTGCTGCTTCATAACTGTAATTCTGCTACTGTTAAAAATATCTAATATGCACGATATCTGAGGCTCAGTAGTAGAGTGCTTGCCTAATCAGTCATGAGGCCCTGGGTTCAATATCAGTACTGCCAAAAACCATGTGGGTATACACTAAAAACCTGAAGAGGGCCGGGCGGTGGTGGTGCATGCCTTTAATCCCAGCACTTGGGAGGCCAAGGCAGGCAGATCTCAGTGAGTTCAAGGCCAGCCTGGTCTACAAAGAGAGTTCCAGGAGAATTTGGACTGTTACACAGAAAAATCCTGTCTCAACAAACAAATAAAAAACCCTGAAGAGAAGAACTGGCTAGGCAGGCCAAGCAGTGGTGTGCACACCTTTCGTCACAGCACTTGGGAGACAGGCAAATCTCTGGGTTCAGGGCCAGCCTGGCACTAATGAGCAAATTCCAGGACAGCCAGGGCTATGCAGAGAAACTTTATCTCTAAAATCAAACAAACCAAACAAACCCCCCCCTCAAAACAAAACAAAACAAAAAAGTTCACCCAAGGCTACAGAAAAGACATCCTATCTTAAGACTACAAGTCTGGAAGGGCCTTTAATTCAGCACTCAGGAGACAGAGGCAGGTAGATCTCTAAGTTCTAGGACAGTCCTGGCTGCATAAGAAGATGCTGATTCAAACAAACAAATACTGACAGGATCTTCAGTGTTTATCTCTGGAATAGAGGATTGTAGGGACTTTCTGAGCTGTAATTTATGTTATATTTGAACTTTCATGACTGTTAGTAATTTTTCATTTGTATTAATTACATATATATATATATGTGTGTGTGTGTGTGTGTGTGTGTGTGTGTGTGTGTATGTTCAGGCATGTACAGGTGCCCTCAGAGACCAAAGGCATCAGAGCCCTTGGAACTAGAGTTCCGGTCAAGCTGCCTGATCTGGGTGCTAGGAATGCAGCTCAGGTGCTCTGCAAGAACAACACAATGAACCACCTCTCCAGTCCTACTTATTAGTAATTTTATCAAGATAAAACTCCCAAAGTGATAACATTCTCTGGATTGATATGGTATGAGTGATTTTCTAATTGTTTTGTCTTGCTTTTGAAGACAGGGTCTCCCTTTGTAGCCCAGGCTAGCCTTGAACTCAGATCCTCCCACCCCAGCCTCCTGAGGCTAGAATTATACACGTGTACCACAAGGCCCATCAGAGTGATCTTATATTATGTATGACATTCACACCCGAGGCAGATGTTCCCCTAAAGTCCCAGCACCACCCTGGGGCTACTGTACTCCACGGGGACACCTACAGGAAACAGCAGCCCAGAGCACAGTGAGGAGAACCACCAGGGCTAGAACTCACAGGCACAAGCATAGTAGTAGTAAACTCTATTTATATCAGGTTCAGCAGGGAGTTGGTACGGAAGGAAACAACACCCTCCTCCCTGATCCCAGACAAGTCCAAGGCAAGGAAATGGAGGAGACATCAAAGGTTTATCAAAGAGGACTGTGATGGTGAGGGTCAGGCCCAGTCCTAGCACAGACTCTACCCAAACTGGGACTAGAAGTGAAAATACACCATCACTTATGTAGCCTGAACTCTTTACAACAGTGGCACAGCCCCCTCTCTGTGGATGTTCAGAACAATAAATATATTCAAAGTTCTGAGTCTTAAATGTTACAGAGGGAAGCAGAATGTGGTCCTTGCCAGGTCTTGTTCAGTTTAGGAGGTCAAGGTGAAATATAAAGGCAGGATATGCTAAGTGCTCTCACAGAGCCCATGGAGAGCCAGAGATAGAGAGAGGGATGAATGTATTCTGAGAATAGAAAGGATTTTGAAAAAAGGAACCCAATAGGCCCAAACCTACCTGCAGTACCAACTCATTTCTCACACAGAGCTAAGAGGCCTAGCTAGAGGGATCCAAGAGGGCCTGACTCAGAACTGTGGCCACTTCATTCCACTGAGAAGTCTAGCCTTTGAGAAAACAGAGGTTTCCCCAGGTGGGTCTTTGCTACCCCCTGGTGGCTACAGGGTGCACACCACTGGATATTGGCATCCATTCACTTACAGCCCTGGCATAGGAAACCTGGTAAGCACTCCAAGCCCCTGAACATTGGTTTTTTCTATGCTTTTCCTCCACCACACTTCAACCAGAAACACAGACAAGGCTGAGGGGCCTCCCTCTGAGCCCAGAGTGGGATCCAGCATGTGGTCTGGGACACAGTGCTCCCCTGCGGTGGAGCACATTTCTGAGGACAACCTCATCAGTTGTTTCTCTCTTGGTGTCTCTACAGCTCTGCCCACAGCCTCTTGGAGAATGAGGGTATTTTGATGACTCTTGGGGCTGGGTGAGAAACAAAAGAGGGGGTGGGGGCAGTGGAACAAAAGGGATACATGTGGGCCAATAATGAACTTAGATACTAGTCCTGCAGGCATTAAACAAATTCTCAGCCTATAGGGAAGGCTTTCTCTGACTGGACTTAACTGATCTCTAGAATAAGGCTGAATCTCTGCATATCTCATTGTTAAAGACATACTTTATTTTAAAAACTATAAAATAAAAGGTGCAGAAATGTGCAAAGGAAAGAAGCACACGCGGCAGGGCAAGTTAGCACACGTGTGCCTGTGTCACTGTGACTGTCCTGAGCTATGTGCTACCCTCCCCAAGCTGTCCTCCAGGCCTTTGCTAGGACCATCTCTCTATTTCTCTCATGGCTTGTCTCACCTCTGCTCAAGAGAGAAGGGAGTCATGCCAATGCTGACAAAGACAGCTCTAACCAGGTGTGACTCAGAAGTCAGAACCCCAGGCCTCCCACCCAGACTACCCTGATCTGTGGCAGGTCATGTATGTAGTATCTATTTGTGTGCTAGACAAGGGCCATGGAGATACAGCTTGACAAACAGACTGCTTCCCTAAATGTACCCATAGGCTCTTCCCACTTCTCCAGGTCCCCGGCATACCTGCAGCAAGGCCAGATCAGCGTCCTGGGCTAGCTGCTGCAGGTTCTTCACAGCAGATGTGGTCTTGATGACCCGCACCAGAGCCGGAGAGCAGTCAATGGGAAGCTCACCCAGCAGAGACTTCTCATCACTGAGTAGCAGCAAGGCATGGTACGGGCTGAAGGACAGAGGTACATGTCAGCGGAACATGAAGGGCCATAGGCCCTGTACCAGGTAAGTGCCTGGAACACCAAGGCATGGTCAGAGTTCACAGGCACTGAACTGTGGGCAGGAGAGGCTAAGGGAGAAATCAGAGAAAGCAGTGATGTGTCTAGTAGCTTTTACAAAATCTGAAAGGATTACTGCTATCCTGGGGTGGGGGTGAGGGGATTAGAACAAAACTACTATGTCCAGCTCTCTACCTTATCTTTTGAGATAGGACCTCTCATTGAACCTGAAACTTGCCAATTTGGCTAGAATGGTTAGCCACCAAGCCTGAGGAGATCTGCCTATCTCTGCCGACCTTATACATGTGTACATCCTCATGCACACAGACATATAAACAAATAATATTAAAAAGTAAAAAAAAAAAAGGGGGGGAGCTGGAGAGATGACTCAGCAGTTAAGAGCACTGGCTGCTCTTCCAGAGGACCTGGGTTCAATTCCCAGTACCCAGATGGCAGCTCACAACTGTCTGTAACTCCAGTTTCATGGCTCTGACACCTTCACATCAATGCATATAAAATAAATTAAAAAAAAAAAGCCAACCGTTGGTGGCACACACCTTTAATACCAGCACTCAGGAGGTAGAGGCAGGAAGATCTCTGTGAGTTCAAGTCCAGCCTACAAAGTGAGTTCTAGGACAGTCAGGGCTGTTACACAGAGAAACCCTGTCTCGAAAAATCAAAGAAAGAAAGAAAAAGAAAGGAAGGAAGGAAGGAAGGAAGGAAGGAAGGAAGGAAGAAAGAGAAAGAAAGAAGAGCAGGACGATGGTGCACGCCTTTAATCCCAGCACTTGGGAGGCAGAGGCAGGAATCTCTGTGAGTTCAAGGCCAGCCTGGTCTACTAGTTCCAGGACAGGCTCCAAAGCCACAGAGAAACCTGTCTCGAAAAAAAAAAAAAAAAAAAAACAAAAAAAAAAAGAAAGAAAGAAAGAAAGAAGAGCTCACAGGCCTTTAATTCCAATACCTGGGAGGCAGAAGCAGGTCGATCTCTGTGAATTTAAGGCCAGCCTGGTCTACATAGTGAGATTCAGTACAGCCAGGAAGACAGAGAGACCCTGTCATGAGGGGAGAAATACGTGTGTGTGTGTGTGTGTGTGTGTGTGTGTGTGTGTATGCATGCATTTAGTGGTAAAGTGCTTACTTAGCTTGTGTAAAGCTCTAGGTTCAACCATTAGTAGTACCACAAAAAAAAAAAGAAAGAAAGAAAGAAAGGAAGAAAAAGAGGGGAATCTTTTTAAAATAGGAAAAACAAAATATCTACCAACTATGAATAGAACTACACAAATATGCACAGCAAGAAAGAAGGCCATTTGACTTCAGCACAGATGTGGGAGAGTGGGAGGACTGGGCAATGCGTGCTCTGCTTCTGCCATTCCCAGTGCTGAGGAATGCGCCCAGATTTCTCTCCATCTTTTTCTTCTTTGTAGTGCTCATGTTCCAGATTGTCCTTGCAGGAAATCAATTAATCTAAGAAACTACTGGGGTTCCCATGATTTCGGGCTGAAATGCTGAAAATTACTGAGTGTATAGGACCATGAAGGCAATCTGCTAGAGTCCTAACTTAGCCCCAAGCTGCCCTGCAGGCCTGAGTGAGGCCCTTGGTTGGTTCTACTCAGCCAGACTACGCTGGGAGGGCCCAGAAAAAAACCTGGGATGGGTCATTTCTGGGCAGAACTGGATATAAAATCATGTGGTTTTACTAAGAGCAAAGTCCTGCCTGCCAACTTCTGTGGCAGGAGGAAGAGAATTTCTGGAACAAAGTAACTAGTAAAGTCGCAGGCAGCAGCTGCCAGGAAAGGCATGATGGGGTTGGCTCTCACCGGATGGCTTTCAGGCTCCGCTCAATAGCCTCGGGAGGGATCAGACTTGAGGCTGCATAGTGGATCTTGTGGGGCAGACAGAAGCTCACTTCCAGCCAGCTGTTAATGTGAAGCCGCACCACACCAGATGTGCAGAGGCTGTAAAGAGTGGCACCGTTAGTACAGCAGCCACCTGCCCATTCCCCTAGAACAGCACCCTATTCACAGATGCTGGCCTTGCACGCTGCCCTGCTGGCTAGAGGAAAACATAAGGGAGAGCTCAGGGGTAAGAGAGTATCTTTTCAGATCTCAATATACCTAAGTACATGTTAATAATACACATACAGACACAGACACAGACACAGACACAGACAGACAGACAGACACACACACACACACACACACACGAGCCCCCATCTCTTCCTTCCTTTCTCTCCCCTTTTCCCTCCCTGGAATATAATCCCATCAGCCTGTTAGGACTAAAGGAAAGTGCTTCTTTCCCTCCTGGGAAATCAATGTAGCAGAGTCATTGGCTGCCTGCCTGGGCCCATGGCAGACAGACACCTGGCAACCAGAGCCCATCCTCTCTGAGATGACCCAGACACAGGTGGGCAGTTGGGCAAGATAGGACCTATCTCCAAAGAAAAGAGATGGGTAGAAGAGGGAAGCTGCCAAGTTCCACAGAACACTAATGGTAAGAAGCACAAAGCACCTGCCGCCAGGACCCTTGCTGGTGGTGGCAGTGACACAGGTCAGAGGACAAACAAGGGACCATGCAGCCCCAACACTGTACCACGGCAAACCTTTACTCCACATCCTCAGTGACTGATACACAGCCTCAGCTTCAACATGTTCCGGTCAAACATGGCAGCACTGGCCCTAGCTCAAACCATCAATAAATCCTATGTGCTCTACATGAAAAACGTTCAAAATCCAGACCTTTCCTGTAACACCAGACCAGAGCTGCCCAGACAACCAGCACCCGGTCCACTTTCCTCACAGCTTCTACCTGGGTAGTACCATCCAAGGTCTTCCAACATAGAGGAATTGTGTCCTGTACACACCTTCTGCTCTCATTTCCTGCCCCATCTCTCAAGTCTAGCCACTCTCAGGACCTTGGCACTTAAATTTTGCCAAGGACTATCTCCCCAAATGCCTAAAGTAAAGTATCATTACTTTAGTCTCAACTGAAGCCACATTCTCCATAAGGCACTCCTGGTCCCACCTTCACTCTGAGCCCTCACCCTGCACCCATGTGTTCATGACCTGTCTGCTATCTAATGCTGTCCTGACCAACCACACCATAGACATACAAAGCACTCATGAGTAGAGCAGGGGGAACCCAGAGTTAGGCAATGGTCTTTAGGAGAACTGTCTGCCCAGAAAGCCCTTGCTGAGGACAGGCTCCACTGTGGACATGTGGAAGAAACACACACAGGAGGAGGAACGGGTTGTGCAAAGGGGGAGTCCCGCCCCATGGCTCAGCCACAGTCCTTGTGTTAAGCGTCAACAGCACGTGTTCATTAAACAGAATCTGTTCAGGTCTATATGCTATGTGGGAAAGAAGCATGTTAGCACATTTCTGCAGTTGAATGACATAAAGGGAGAAAAGCAACTGCTTAGGCAAAGTTCCTGTGACTTTATTTATTCTGCACGAGAAAGTTATCATCTGCCTCAACCCAGTCAAGCCCAGAGCAAACCAGGCAGGTAGCCTCCTTCATCCAATGTAGGAAACATAACCTAAAGCTTCATGGTAACTTCAGTTCTCAAACAAACAAACAGGATACATCACTTGGTTTTCAAACTGCCAATTTCTATAGCACCTTCCCCCATCTTGTTTCCTCTGCTGCCTCCTACCCAGAAGAGCAGCCAAGAAATACTTTCCCATCACCACCCACCCTGCTGCTATTCTCAGCGCCCAGTATGGGAATGGCCAAGCCTAGGGCAGGCCAGCAGCTCAAGGAGGTGTGGCAAGAGTTCTTCCTGCCTAGGTCAAAGGTGTAAACGTTGGGTACTGTGGGAGAAACAAGGTCCTTGCTTCAGGCCCGAGAAAACACACTTTTCTCCCCACTTCCAATTCTTTTTCTGAGACAGGGTCTCTGTATGTAGCTCTGACTGTCCTAGGTCTCAATATGCAGGCTGGCTTCAAACTCACAGACTCTGCCTGCCTGCCTTCCAAGAGCTGAAAGTAAAGGTGTGTGTGTCACCATGCCCATGCCTTGTTTTGAGAGAGGATTTTGCTGTGTAACCCCAAGCTGACCTCAAATGTGTGATCCTCCTGCCTCTACCTCTGAAGTGTTGAGATCTTAGCATGTATCACAATATAGCTGCCGAGGACTATTATAGCCTCTTCCCTGAAGCCTCCAGCAATAAACCAAGAGCCTTAAGCTTCTGAATTTCTCCAGAGAGTTGCCAGGAACTCTAGCCAACAGTTTCAAATGCAAAAACTAGGTCTTTTCTCCTTCAAGGAGGGACTAAGCATGAGGAAAGGAAACATGGAAGAACATATCTGTGAGCCCTCACTCCCCCAGGATCCCTGCAGCACTGACTGACTGTTCAATGCAAAGCATGCCATGGCACCCGAACATCTATATGTGCTTCTCCCAGAGCCTCAGCACCTCTGAGGAAGGGTAGAGGATGGGTACCACGCTGTGACTGAGGGCAACTGTGGTTCACATTCCCTCAGGGAGAAACAAACTAGATGGTTTAATGAGTGTCAAGATGTGAGTCAAAGACCCAGACTCCCTGAGGAACTCAACATTCTTGGCCTCTTCTAGAAATGGGCCCTGACGAAAGCATGTCTGAGTGCATGGAAAGCTCACAATCAACCTTGAGAAACCACCTAAGGAAACACTGCATCATGATAAGATCTCAGCATCCATACACAGATGGGAAAAGAAGGGCAAGAGGAGAGAAGGTTAGAGTACGTTGCATGGAGTCATGCCCATGCAAACACTAGCCTGCCTCCTCCAATTAGCTTCACTCATGGTCATAAAGGGAAGAAATAATAGGTCCTATTTTTGAACTCTCTTATTTAGGGTATAGCACAGGGTAGCTGTTGGAACAACATGAAATCAGAATCAAATGCCATGACTCCTATCATTTCAAATACAAATGATTCTGCTCCACCAAGGACCTCAGTGGTGCTGTAACAACCATCTGGTAGGTGCAACTCTAAATACTGTTTCAGGTTCCTGGAGTACAGCAAGAAAGAAGACAAATTACAGCCTTGCACTACAGAGAATCTCTGGCTGGCACTGAGAAAGACAACCTTTGGCAAATTGTATAAACCACAGAGTTACAGAGAAAGGCACATCAGAGACTTGTGTATAGGCCAGGCTTAAATGCTAGCTGAGGGCATGAGGGAAACCAGGGACACATTAAGGCCTTTATAATACCTTCACAGCTCAGGTGTCTCTACCATCCTCATGACAGATGACTTTGGATCCCCAGCCTGTGGCTTTCCCTCTGAATACTTTGTGCTGAGCTGGAGTCTCTTTACAATCTAACCGAGCTCTGTGGAGTGGAGACACTGAGCGCTGCCATTAGGAGTCCCCTGCGGACCAGATGCACTTCTAGACAAACCTCTGGAGCACACTGGAGGTCAGGGAGCGTCAGAAACGCACCTGCCCAACTTTAGCCTGTAGCTCTGGAGAAAGTCAAGTGAATCCTTCACAGTAAGAGGGTAAACCAGGGGACACACTAGCGCCTGTTAAGAAGGGAAGAAACGGGGCTGTCCCTACTTCTATAATCTGCAATTCAAGACAAAACCAGGGTCTACACCAGAAAAGTTTCCTGCTAAGCTTGCGTTTCTTTTTGCAGGTGTTTAATTATTTAGTCTGAAAACACTCTGCAGACAAACACTATCCCCAAGCTTATCCAGCCCTCACAGCAGAAGAGCCCAGCCCTTTCTGTGACAAGAGATAATGCTTCTGCCGGAGCCCCGCATCTGCACACCATGACTGTGCAGAGCACCAAGACCCTGCAGTCCACACCCAAGAGGCACCCTGTGCAAGCTTATCTCATTCCTCACTCCTCAACTCCTACCTTTAGCTAAGAACCAAAGGGTCACTTTTGACTCAGCTCAGCTCATCCTCTTCCTACTTTGAGACTCTGTCATGTGTGCTGTGTCCTCTGACCCACACAGCAGCAGTCAATCTTCCTGCACATGTGGTAGGATGCTGCACAAACCAAGAGACGTGGGTAGGCTTCAAAAGTCCTTGAGACGTCAAACAAAACTTTACGTATAGGTACACTCTTATGAAATACAGATTATAGCTCTCAGAATACTCAGAGGCATCCACAGGCTTGCTCTTGCTCTTGAGCAGCCAGCAGTGCCTGGCCAGGCCTAAGACAGAATTCCCAAGAGCTGAGCCTCCCAGACTCTACCACAGTCCGTCAACTCAGAGAATTACTCAACAGAACATTTCTTCATACCCCAGGGGATTTATATCATCATTTCTCCTGCCATTACATATTCCTTTAACTCTCAGTGGATGAGCTAGGCAAAGGGTTATGTACAGAAAGTGAAGGGACACTCCTGTCCTATTGAGGAATGGAACTCAGGGGTCACAGGGGCTCATGGAGTTCCATAAGAGACAGGTACTGGAACAGTCAGGATGACCTCCTAAGAGGTTCCTACTTCCATTCTATATTCACAGACACATAGGGACCCTGGCTTTGGCTAAAATAGTAAATCCAGAACAATTCTGTTGAAAAGATGTTCTCAAAGCTCTACATCAATTAAGCCCACAACTTCCTGTCCTTTAGGTCTTCTCTGAGAAGATCTTTCTCAGGAATCTGGCAGGAACCTGCTTTCAGGAGACAGTTACCCAGCTACTGTACAGTCAGCCATACCTTTTCATTGCTGAGGGAACAGGACCTTGAGACCAACCTTGTGAAATGAGGCTGGGGAAAATCAAGCCAAGAGGGCTACTAGGCAATTACAGAGCTGTGCCAATACCAGATGGGTGGTCACAACTGCCACATCCTGCCAGAGAAGTGTTGCTCTCAGCCTCCCCAAGGCAGGTTCTAAGACCCAGGATTGGCTGGCGTGGAAGTTCACCTGGAGGAGTGAGACCTTGAGTACTAACAAACAGGTTATCTGGCTAGAAGAATCTTGAGTAGCCTTTCTGGTAAGAAATTCCAAAAGCTCAAATTCCTGTGTTCCTCCAAATTGGTCCACTAGGTGGCGCTGGGAGGCATCAAGCCCTGAGCTGTGCCTGGTGGATGACAAAACTATGTAAGCTCTCATTTCCTTCCAACTTTCCACCACAATCCCCGTCCACTCTTTTCTTTAGAAATCTAAAGTCCCTGGTTTTCCTTTTACTTTGTTTTTTAGATGCCATGTAGCCCAGCCTTGTCTACATAAATGAGTTAGTTCCAGGCCAGTCAGGGCTACATAAAAGAACCCAGTCTAACAAACAAAACAGAAAAAACTAGAGTCACACACCTGTAATCCCAGCAGAAGGTTCTGAAGTCTCAAACCAACTTAGACTACTTAGTGAGACTCTATCACTCACACACACACAATTAAGTATTTTGTTTACATTTTAATAGAGTGTTCGGCCACCAATATAATCAAATCAACATGAAGTTTCCATCGTGTCCCCAATACTTGCTGACCCCATATAGTCAGTGTCTCAAACTCCAGCTCTCCTGGAGCCCAGATTATGACAGTCAACTCCAGTTTTACCCACTGAACACCGAACCTTGATTTCCTCATGTGTGAAGAGGTGGCCTTCAATGATATAGGTGGCAAAGAACTTGGTAGTAAGTTAAGCTCAATAAAATGTTTAATGGTTAAAAAAAAAAAAAAACTTTTCAGGCTTCTGTGCATAACTCTGCACAATCCTCTGTTTTAAAAGGGTCGGGAGTGGTGTGTCCCTGCCAAGTACATACCACTCAACAAAGGGGCTGCCGTTTGAAAAGTGGACACCAAGGTGACTTTCCTGAAGAGTGGCCACACAGCTGTCCCTTCCCTGACATCCCTTGTTCCTACCTCAGCAGAGCTCCAGCACACACACGCCAGACTATTACCCAGCCTATGGCAGCACTGTCTGTGGGATGTTTCAGCTCTGGAGGATGGGGGAAGGTGACCCAGGAAGCGGAGATTAGACAAGCATAACCCTGTCTTACCTGTCGTAAGCTTCTTTGAGGTCCCTAGCCAGCTTACACTTGGGCAGAATGTGGTGGAACGGGGACTGAGGACCTTCATTTGCTACAAGAATCACAATAGGTAAGGATTTACCTGATTTTTGTTGTTTTTTGTTTTTACAAAGCAAATAAACACGCACAGGCCAGAACAGGAACTATCTTTAAAACAAATCCAACATTTCAACATTAACAAGTAATGCTAAAGCAATGTTAAACTAACATCAAGAAACCCCTTGCAGTAATAATAATAACAATAATAATAATAAATCAGTGTATCCCTGATCCCTGTAAAATAAAAATAAACTCACATTGACCTGTGAAATTATTTCTGTATGAAATGTCTGCATTTAAATTTGTCACTAGTCTACACAACCTTGTAGCCACAGGAGCCTCACTTGGAAGGAGTGTCTCTTGAATCATCAGACCCCACCTTCTGCTGCAGTGACCGGTATTCCCATGCCATACCCCACTCCTCTTCCCACTCCTGTATGCTAGTGAGATTTGTTTTTATGACTGAAATATCTGTTATTAATCTTCATGAATCACTAATAAAAATATGTACAATAAGATCTTTCTTTTGTTGTTGTTGTTGTTATTTTGAGACAGGGTTTCTCTGTGTAGCCCTGGCTGTCCTGAAACTTACTCAGTAGACCAGGCTGGCCTCGAAGTCACAGAGATCTACCTGCCTCTGCCTCCCAAGTGCTGGGATTAAAGGTGTGTGCCACCATCACCTGGTGAATGCGTTTTTTTTTAACATTTAATTTTTTTTTAAATATTTATTTATTTATTATGTATACAATATTCTGTCTGTGTGTATGTCTGCAGGCCAGAAGAGGGCACCAGACCTCATTACAGATGGTTGTGAGCCACCATGTGGTTGCTGGGAATTGAACTCAGGACCTCTGGAAGAGCAGGCAATGCTCTTAACCACTGAGCCATCTCTCCAGCCCCTTAACATTTAATTTTTTAACAGATTTTTGTTGTTGTTTGTAAGTTTGTCTGTTTCTTTCCTTCTGAGACAGGGTCTCACCATGTAGCCTTGGCTAGACTGGGACTCACTATGTAGACCAGGCTGGCCTCGAATTCACAGAGATCCACCGGCCTCTGCCTCCAAAATTAAAGGTAAGTATCATCAAAGAAGAAGATGAAATAAAATTTCTGGATTATTAACTATTATAATTAACTAAAATAGAAAATATAAGTGGGGGCTAGAGAGATGGCTGAGCAGTTAAGAGCACTGGCTGTTCTTCCAGAGGTCCTGAGTTCAATTCCCAGCAACCACATGGTGGCTCACAACCATCTATAATGAGATCTGGAACCCTCTTCTGGCCTGCAGGTACACATACAGGAGAAACACTATATAGAATAAATCAATAAATCTTAAAATATATATGTGTGTGTGTGTGTGTGTGTGTGTGTGTTTGTTGTCATTTTGTTTTGGGTCCTGGGGCTGGAACCCAGAGCCTCACATATACTAAACAATCACAATAACTATTTTCAGGCCCACAATACAAGTGTTTTTTGTTTTGCAGACAGGGTCTCTCTATCCCTGACTGGCCTGGAAATCAGAGATCCACTGGCCTTTGTCTCCCAAGAGCTAGTATTAAAGGTATACACCACTTTAGCTGGGCAGTGGTGGTGCACACCTTTAATCCCAGCACTCAGGAGGCAAAGGCAGGTGGATTTCATTCTTTCTTCTATAGCTGCTAACGTTATCAAAAGGAGGCCAAGGTTGTTACCAGTTTCTCTCCTGTGTTTGATCTTTTGGGCCCAACAAACATTACCATGTCTATCAGCAAAGACTATTTCTTATAATTGGTTAGGGGATATAGTTAGATTCTTCTTCAATTTAACAGCCAAAAATATGGAAATCACCCATTTTACCAGCAGGATGATCTTAATAGCCCCTCCCTGAGTTTCCCAACCCAGGGCAAATTTGTCTAGCAGAACCAATGCCAGGCAGAGATACACAGCAGTGTGTGGGGTATTTCCTATAGCTATCAATTCAGACCCATCCATTTAGGGAAGTAGGTCCATATGCAAACACCTGGAAGAGCCTTCCTGTGCCCCTGGTCATGACCAGCTCAGTGTGAGGAAGCTGTAACTTCTCTGACCAGTTTCTGCTTACCAGATGCTGTAAGACTTCCTCTCCAGGGTCCAGCTCACCAAAAGTCAAAGCTTTGGTTAGCTTCTGACTATTCTGTTGTGGTATGGGAGAGGTAGAGAGATTCTCTGTACTTAGTCCACAAAGAGAACTGGCATGTGCTCAAACCTGCAATCAGGCAGCAAGCCCTCCTTTTCTACATAGAGGATCTCTTCAATAGTGTCCCTGAAACTAGAGAGCCAATTAGTAGCACTATCTGCAATTGCCTCGAATCAAAGCATAGTGACCAATTGGTCCTCTAGAGATACGACACCAAGAGAAGTCATCAGCCAGAACAGACCCATGCTCACCAGGCAGCCACACTTACCGTCAGCCATAGCAGATACCTCATCCTGAAGTGCTAGGATCAGCTTGGCCTCTCGAGTGAGGTACTGGCAGCGGCGCTCCTCATGCTGCAGGACAGTGGCAATGCGCCGAGACAAGTTATGTAGACAGTTTATCACTGATGGGTCAGCGTTGGCCTGCGTGAGAGAGGCCAAATGCTCAAAATATGTATACAGAGACATATAATTTAAAAGGAGCTTATACATGTGCACAGCAAAAGTGCAGACCATGAAAAAGGTCCTCTCCATTCCCTCCACTAGGCTCCTCCTCATCGTAATTACCGTCCAGAATTCCCTGTGCATGTCTACAGCCTACCTACACAAATGCTGGCTGACACCCCATCTTATTTTTATATCTCGGGAACAACTGTCTAGAGGGTTGCAGTAATGACTCTATGGGAATCCTCTATGGGGAACACATTCCCACTATGCTAGGTCTATATAGAAAAGAAGGGACAGCTCAGGGCACCCACCTGTTATGTGGTCTGGGTCACAGGTCCTCATCTGAGAAAGGACACCCAACTGAGCAGAGAAAGCTAGTCAAACACATACAGCACTCAGAACAGAGGCTGCCCTGAGCAAAATCTTGGAGGTATCTGTAATCATTGCCGTGCACTGACCATTCAGGAACATGTCTGGCCTACAGGATATAGGAATTCATTCACAACAGGCCACACTGTTACAGAACATGTAATACAGAAGCATTATGCAGTTTGCTAAATATCTGTCAGGGGTGAGTTCTTCCTAGCAAAGAAGACCTAAATTAACCAAAATACCAGTAGGCCCAATCATCCTGCCTCCCCACCCCCCATTTTGCATCCACACTGACTAGGTCAAAGTAGCATGCAAAAGGTTCTCAGGTTAGAAGTGTCCCTCACCCCTCTGAAACCTATCAGAGACCACAGTCACCCAGCAGGTGTACACACCCAGACCAAGGGTGGAGCAGGCCACTGTGGGGTCTATAGAGATGCTTGAAGGAGCAGATAACTGAGCCAAGCATGACTCAGCGCTTCTAGAAGCCACCAGGACTGCTGAGTAATACTTTGGGGTACAGGGTTAGAAGGGAGAGGGGCAAATGGTATTACTGATTAGGCCACCTGATGCTGTTTTCCCATCCTGTGTATTTTCCAGATGACTCTGTGCCTGTTACTTTTAAGCAAAAATCTTACCCAGACCACACTTTGTTCACCTGGAGCTGGAGATATTTTCCATACTGTCAGTAAGTCCCATCTTCACAAAGAGAACTAGACTATGGGCAGGCTTGCAATCAGGCTGTCTGCCCTGACTCTGCAGACCTAAGGCATCCCCTGACCATGTCCTAAACAGGATGATTTACAGGATATATGCAATTGCCTCAAAATAAAATACATATTTAGGAGAGTCTGAGTAAAAACATTTCCACTAGAAAAGCAGGGAGAAAATAATCTTGGACACAGAATACTCCTTTGAGGAAGGACTGAAGTCACAGTTGAGTTTTAATCCTCCACCAGAGGAGCCACTAGCTGAGGCACAAAAGCATCCCTACATCAGCTGCTGGGGACCAACTGTGCATATTTCACCTTTGTGCAAAGTGGTTCTTACCCTCTCCCCACCCATGTAAGGCTCAGTGCCACGCACTGAAGGGATATCTGGTATGCCCTGTTTGCACAGGCTAACACTGAGCAAGCTGCCTTCAGCTCCAAGCTATACAGGGACATGCTGAGAAAGTAGCCACCCAGAACATGCCAGACTTTAATAGCAATGCTTATAAAGTACATTCTTGCAGCTAAGTGTGATAGCTTATTCCTACAATGCTAGTTGGGTGACAGAGGTAGAAGGATCAAGTTTAAGTCTACATATGAAGTTTGAGGCCAGCCTAGTCTACATGACACCCTCTCAGACAAAGAAACAAAGTGAACTTTCACAGTACAGAATAGGAAGCAGCACTGAAGTGACTATGTCATCATCCATGGGGCTTCCTGCCAAAAGCATGTATCCAAATGAAACACCTCCATAGTCACTTCCAGTCTGCAGGGTGCAGAAAGTCCGGAAGCAGGTCTCACAGTTTACTCAGTGAGACAAATCTGGATGTGGAAAATGTGATGGGACAATGGGCAGGATAGCTAAGACTAGAAGAGAAAGATATACCACTCACACTGAGTGGAGTCTGCATCATGGCTCACTCAGGCCAACTGGAAAACTATGTTCTCAATCAGAAATTTTTAATAGACCAGGTACTAGTTAATACCAACTCGCTGTGGTGAATTCTTATCAAATTGAAAAGTGTATTACGGCATAAAATAAGAACCATTACTTTAGCCTTTAATCCCAGCACTTAGGAGGCAGAGACAGGTGGATCTCTGTGAGTTCAAGGGCAGCCTGGTTTACAGAGTGAGTTCCTGGACAAGCTCTACAATGAAACCCTGTCTCAAAAAACAAACAAACAAAAAAAAAAAACATTACATAGATAAGTCTTGTAAAGGAATAATGAATGGACATACAACAGACATGAAGCACATGCCTGTAATCCTAGCAGAAGCATCAGGAGTTCTAGATCATCCTCGGATACATAAGAGTTCATGGCCAGCCTGAGATCTATAAGACCAAGTCTAAAAACGAAACAAAAGGTAGGCATGGTGGTACATACCTTTAATCCCAGGACTCAGGAGGCAGAGGCAGGCAGATCTCTGAGTTTAAGGCTAGCCTGGTCTATAGAGGGAGTTCTAAAACAGCAGGGATACAGAGAGAAACCCTGTCTTAAAATAAAAATGGGGGGTGGGAGAGGCAGAGCAGAAAGATGGCTCAATAGTTAAGAGCACCTGATGCTCCTCCAAAGGTCCTGAGTTCTGTTCCTAGCACACATCAAGTGGCTCACAACTGCTTGTAACTTCAGCTCCAAGGGAACTGACTCCTCTTCTGGCTTTGGACAGACACCCAGTTACTCATGCACATATACAAATAAATCTAAAACAAAAGAATGGACATGAGGCCTAGGACTTGCTTTAAGATACAGAGGCATTAAAAACTGCTATTGGACTCCTCATGAGTTTCCTGTTAAGAGGGATAAAATATGAATCTAGATAGCAGTGATAAACAAGATGAATGATAGTGACATTATATTATAAATGTATTAGGTATAATTAAATTATTTTATTTTATTTATTATTTGATGTTCTAGGTCAGGATCTTACTATATAGTCGAAGACATGTGCAGTCATGCCTGACATAAATTGTCTATTTTTTTTTTTTTGACGGTAATAGGGCACTAAAACAGGGTTTCATTAGCCCACACTGGTCTCACGCTCCCTGTGACCTTGAATTCCTACTTGTCCTACTTCAGCTCCCCAGGTGCTGGGGCTATAGAAATGCACTGCCTGCTCTAGTTGAGTGCTCATCTGTCTTTTTCAGACAGATCTCATTCTGTGGCATAGGCTGGCCTCAAATCTGTAGCAATTCTCCTGCATTAGCTTCTCAAATGCTAGTGTGTGCCACCATATACCTTTTTTTGTTTGTTTGTTAAACTTATTTAATTTTGTTTTATGTGCAATGTTTTGTCTGTGTGAGAGTGTTGATCTCCTGGAACTGTAGTTACAGACAATTGTGAGCTGCTATATGGTTGCTGGGAATTGAACCCGGGTCCTCTGGAAGAGCAGTCAGTGCTCTTGACTGCTGAGCTTTCTCTACAATCCCCAGCATAAACTTTAAAATGGGAAACATTCAGGACTAGAGATGTAGCTTAGTAACAGAGTTCTTTGTCCAACATGCATGAGTCCCTGGGTTTCATCACTACTGTTAATAAAGTAAATTTTGTTGTAGGTATGTATTTTACAAAAATGTTCAAAGAGGAAGAGGAAGGAAACACAATGAGCTATGCTCCACCTGCACACCAAAAGGGTAAGTGCCATGGCCATGGTCTGAGCTTTGGGCCAATGAAAACTCACTGGAAACTGGCTCTTCTCCCTCAGGTCCCCTTCCTGATCTAAGCACTCATGCAAACACTCACCCTCAGTGCAAACACCACATTAAAAAGAATCATGGTGGGTGCTTCCCGCTTTGGAGATGGGTCTGTTTTGGAGACCTGTAAAAGAGCATAATTCTAATAAATCAAAAGACACAACATCTAGTCTGTCTATCTGTTTGTGACAGGCTATCTCTATGAACTGCAGGGTGACCTAGAATTACTATGGATCCAAGCTGGTCTTGAACTCACAGTGATTCTACCTCAGGCTCTCTATACTGGAACTGGAGGGGTGAGACACTACAGCCAGCAGACGGCTTTAACTTTCTCAGAAAGTTGTTAGATCTTTCTACTTCATGCATGGAGAAAGACTCCAGGCACGGTAAAATGAGAGAAAAGCATCCCCAGGGTCTTTGGGAAGGTGTTAGTGCTTTTGCTCAAACATACATACAAGTTGTCATCCATACAAGCCGATGAATTTCATGTGTGGAAGGAGCAGAATGGCTGGGACTGTGAGTTCCATGACTGAAGGAATCAACTGACAATGCCCAAAAGAGACAGGACAGAAAGAGATGTAAGTGGATGGAGAACCCAGAACCATGCCTCTGTTGCCATGGCAAGTACTAAGGACATTTAGAGATAGGACAGTGCTCAGCAGCCCTGATGAAAGCGGGCAGCCAGTCTTGCTACAGAACCAAGTCGCTCTCTCTTCCAATTCTGGCATCCAGGCAGTTCCAGTCACAAACACCAAAGCATCCAAAGGTACCACTCTGAGCTCTTCGAGCCGAATTACAAGTGCTGCCTAGAGAGGGAGTTAGAACTCTTCCTATAACATCCAGGAACCGTACCCATCCCTGCCAGTCACTGCAATTCTATAGGAAGTGACCATCAACTCTCCTCACCCATAGACAGGAACCCAAGCCTGGTCATTAAATACCGCTGTAAGGAGGAAGGGTATTATCAAAGGGGCAAGACACTTCCAATTGCCCTCAGAAGCTCCTCACATTGATAAAGCTTGCAAGTCACAGCACAGTCCTTTATACAATTCCTGTATAGTACGGCATACCGAAACCTTCTGAATCTAGGTGATGCTGTTATGGATCCTGCCTGTATGCAGAGTTGACTAGCTCTAGTGGACAGGCTCCTTTGGGTAATAGCACATTCCACCTTGCTAACATTCCTCAGTACCCAAATACTCAACTATCAGAAAACAAATATAAAAAGGTTAGAACAACAATACATACTAAAATATGTTGGCTATTAAAATATTGTTTAGTAGAAGTGCTTGCACCAATTTTTTAGAAGGTGCAGGAATTAGACAATTGTTAGTTAACTCATTCTACTGCCTTTTCTGGATGCAAATACCCTCCCTATACATGAGGAAAGACCACAGAGGTGGCACAGAATGTAGCCAGCAAAGGCTAGTGACAGAGAGCTAGGGATGGAGCCCAGTGGGCCAACAACCGCACAGCACATCAAAAGGCCTGAGTTCCATTCATCACTAAATGGAAAAAAAAGAAAAAAAAAAAAAAAGATAGTGGCAGGGACTATAGACAGGGCAAGATTCCCAGGACCTACAAAGTACACAATTCATGGCAAGCAGCTGATCAGGTCTGCTGCCCCAAGGGCACATTCACCAGCACCGATGTCAGCACAGTCCTGACGCTCAGAGCCAGAAGCCAGCCCCACCCACCCTAGAAAGACCCTACCTGTTGAGGAGGGCCATACCTGCCCCAGACCATGCTGCAGCAGTGTCGGGTGCCCAACAAACCGTACGTTATCAATCTTCAGTTCAAATTTTTGGCCACACATTTCAGACTTGGTTGCCAAAATTGTTGCCAGAATAACATCCGAGAACCTTAAAATTTAAAAAGGTAGATGGAGATGCATTAATGAAAATCACAGCGCCATGCCCAGGTACCCAAAAGGGGGAGTAGCTCAGGAAATGACAGTTCTGTGGAGCTACATTGTCCCCAGTGGGCGGCGTTTCTATCAGTGGCTCTCTTGCAGCAATCCCAAGGTTAGGGATGTGAAGTCACCAGAATTCCAGGTGGAAGGCAGGAGAAGCACAGGCTGAAGGCACATGCTGTCATTTATTGCATGCTGTATGAAATTAGAAGAGAAATAGCTGTGGTTTGCATTTAAAAGATCGGCTGGGGCTGGCACTGCCCTCAGGAGCCACTCATTGAGGCTCACAGGCAGAAGGGCTTCTCCTTACTGTACTTTGGTTTGTGGAACTGTACTTCTCAATCTCCGTGACCCCAAACCATCCATAACAGGGCCACAAAAAGGACCAGGGGACAGAGCTCAAAGATGCATGCAGTATGCTAACTACATCCCTTTTAGAATAGCTGCTCAGCCCTTCCCTTATCCTGAATACTTAAACTTCTCAGTTCTTATTGAGGGAATGTGGCACAAGGCATGCAGACACACTGTGTTACAGGAACATGGGATACACAGAAACAAGTGTCATGGGGAAGTGGGAATGGCTGGGGTGTGAGAGCTCACCCCTTCCAATATGCATCTGTACATCTGTCCCCCTGCTGGCAAACCTAGTCCTCCATGTCTGGGGGATCTGGATAAGTGAGCTGCCTGAAGGGAGGAGAGCACTGGGGCCCGGTGTTGCCTCTTATCTCCGAGACCAGAGACTGAGGGCCTCCACTGTAGACACACGAGCACTGTTTCTGATCTGGCCCTGAGGAGAGAGAGCACCTATGCTCACCTATCTACTAAGGAACGCTTTCTAATATCTAGGGAGGGTAGTTTGGGAAAGACAGCTCTAGCACTATCAGGACCATAGTCTACCCTGGGCAGGGAGACTCTTCCAGTCCTGAAAGAATCTATCTGGGATAGACATTCCACTGTGGGACCTTAGTCTTGTTTCTTCTAGAGACATTCTCAGTTGTAGGAAGGGAGACAGACTGACATCACAACTCCTCCATTGCAAGATGGAAAAGGAAGGTCAGCTTTAAGCAGCGGATGTGGCTCAATTCCAAAGCAGCAACTGACGCTGAGATAGAAAGTATCTAGGAGGGGCACTCATTCCTGGCCACCCTACACAGAGCAAGGCCATAAGAGGAGTGACCTGGAGGCAATACGGAACAGAAGCCTGGCCATGGTCAACATGTAGGACAAGCAGCTGTGCATTTCTCCCACTTCTACCCATGCCAGCAAAAAAAAAAAAAAAAAAAAAAAAAAAAAAAAAAAAAAAAAAAAAAAAAAGTTCAGGCTGCTGTGGCCTGGAGGGCTTGCACTGGCTCCCTGCAGAATGAGCAGGATCCTCCAGCTGCTACAGGGCTTCTGGGCCCCCAAATACACCAGACACAGACAGTTGGTCAGAAAGGGCTTCCCTGCCCTTTGCAATGAGGGTTTGGTCAAACCTTTTAGCACCAGTCTTTAACATTGACATTCTGGAACCTGTAGGACCCACAGCCAAGTCCTTAGGTCCTGCTTTTCTGGAACATTAATGGCTAGGGTGATTAAACAGATATGGAAGACTCCAGCATCTCAGACCAGGGCATTATAAGTTTCTTCAAAGTCTACATAGCTCTCTCTGCACTATTCCATCTGTCTGAAGGACACATCAGGATATTCAAACACTTTGGCTCTGATCCAGCCAACATTTCACATCACATCTAAACAAGCAGCACCCAACATTCTACCATCCAATGACTTAGTACACAAAAGTAGCAGATGGGAAAATGACCTTAACTACTCCACAACAAAACTTCCTTGACAGTCAAAAATCTCCACTAAAAACCCCTGCTGTCATGAAGAGCCACAGACATTCCTTAGCTCTGGCCATGGATTCCCAGAGGGAGCAGTGGTATCCCGGCTTCCATTCATAAATACCAAAATCCAAATAAGCCCTTGAAGGAACAAAATCAAATCTTCCCCCAGTAAGAGGCACAGAGATGTGTGTGGTTAAGTTAAACCACAATGCCTTTAGGGCTATCATAGAAGTTCCTGCGTAGCTGGCCATTCTGTTCATCTGAGCAGGTCTGAGCAGCATGCTACCTATTAACATTACACATTTATGATGAAAATTCACCTGCTTGGCTGTGGAATTCACATAATGTTTGATGACATAATGTGCACAAAGATAAAGCCAGGAGGCCAGGAAAGGGGTATAACTTACACAGCAAATTACGAGGGACAAGGTCTACTGTTTCCAAAATTTACAAAAATCCTTTTGATGAAAACACAGTAAATGTAATATAAGACAATAAAATAGTTGCTACAAAAACTAAAGATTTCTAACTTGAACATCTAAGAAAAGCATATTTAGGAAGACACGACAGTCCAGTTAAAAAGCAGGCCAGGATTCTGTTTTTAATAAATCATTCTGGAATAGGGTTACCCAAAAACAGAGAGGGAGAAAGACTAGAAAGGATTCAACTCTATGTCCTCAAATTGCCTCTTTTTTTTTAAAAAAAAATGTATATGAATGTTTCTTCCTGCATGTATGTATGTGACCAAGTGTGTACCTGAGGCCTATAGAGGCCAGAAGAAGTACTGGATCCCCTGAAACTGAAGTTACAGATAGTTGTGAGCTGCTATGGGTGCTGGGGATTGAATCCAGGTCCTCTTAAAAGCAAGTGTTCTTAACCACTGAACCATCTCTTCAGCCTCTCAACCCACCTACTGATGGAAACTCACATATACTGTATGTGCATCCACAGCCCACACAAGACGCCCTGTTAGGGGGGCAGCACAGTGTGTAGCCTGCAAAAGCTCCATATCACCTTCATGGGGACGTTTTTGTCACTACTTAGTTTCATCTAATCCTGAGTATCTAACTAAACACTCAAAATACTCAAATGCTATTAATAGTATGTGTGTCTATCTGTCTCTCTCCCTCCCTTCCTCTCCCTCTCAAAATCAAAGACAAGAAGCAATGATCATGGCCCCTTGCTGTGGCAGAACAGGGAGATGAGAAATCCACACCTGTTGGCCCAACACCACAGGGCTACTATTTGGGGAGGAGGTTTGCACAGTACACCTGGTCAAGAAGTCTCTCTGGTGCCAGCCAACCATGCTTTAGGTTCTCAGGAGATATGAAATAGCTAAATAATTCTGGGTGGGGAAAGGGAGGAGGCTGTGGGAAAATCTGGGCTTTTGAGAGGCAGAGAGGGTCCAAGCTAGGGCCTATGCACCTCGTTAGTCATTCTTCAACATTGGGAGAAATTAGGCAGTAAGCACAATTACAAGAAGAGAAGGCAGCCGGAATCAAGACAGAAAAAGGGAGGAGAGATCTTGGTCTTACCCTGCAACCAATTGCTCATCGGTTGGAGGACATGGCTTGCTGAAATGGGAACAGGACCATCAAGACCAAACAAAACATTGTTTCTTCAAAACCACCAAAAGTTATGTTACAAGGTTGTTTTATAAAAACAGTACTAAAGTCTAGCAGAAGCACCATTACAAAGTATTAGCTGAATTAAGCGACTTACCGGATGAGAAAGACATACATACCCCAGATGAACACTTACCAAGGAATTTTTCTCACTAAAGCTCAAATTCTCACAAACAAATATAGGCCAGGAGAGAATGAGAGTCACTGTTCAGAATCCAGGAAACATCAGCAGGCTAGAACCTAGTGCCACAGCTGGGGACAAGTATCTGATCTTTCCAGAAGACCAAATAAGATGCCCAGAAAAAAAAGTCTTCCAAACTGGGGTCTCATATGAGTATGGTCCAGCCCCAGTTCCTGAAACACTGTGGACACCTGCATATTGACCTCCCTGAGCCTCTACCCCAGCTGGCAAGGAGGTCACAGTAGAATCAAGCATGCTTTTGTCAGAAAACTGGGGGTTTTGTACTATATGACCTGGTCTTTAGGAGTTTAATATTTCATTTTCCTATGAAGAGCATTTTATTCTAGAACATGCTGCGTTCCAAGCAACCATGGAAAGCTACATAAGGGCCTACCTAGATCACCCATTGTGGCTCCCAGTTCAGTTTGCTGGATGGCTAAAGACCCACGTAAGAGAAATGGATATCAAAGGAGCCCTTCCCTAGCAGCTCCAAACTTAAGTTCATCAGATTAGCGAGCACTGAGGGTGATGTCTAATAGACTTCACCCAGCATCCTAGCAGTTCAAGCCTCACTCAGCTTTATCGTCTACAGCTAAACAAGTCGCAATGGGCTATCCGACAGAACTTTTTACAGCGACGGATACATTCCAAGCATGCATCTATAATTTGCTGGCCACTGAATACCTGAAGTGGGGGCAGGAGATGGCACAGGGGACAAGACACTAGGAGCTGAACTCTCTTATTTTTCTTTAATTTCACAGTTGTTTATTTATTCACTGATTGGTTTTGTTTACTTGCTTTGAGACAAGGTCTCCCATATCCCAAAGTAACCTCAAATCCACTATAAAGTCCAGGATGACCTTGACCTTCTGATCCACTTGCCTCCACCTCTTAAATTCTGGGATTACAGGAACTCACCATCATGCCCAGTTTATGAAGTGTTGGGAATCCAGCCCCACTGGCCAGTGCCCATGATCCTGACTGAACAGCACAGTTCTGGTCCTTGATTACAAAGGGCAGACAGCCCCAATGGCTGTTTGCACCTGGAAAGCTGACAGAGAACGCTTTGCTGTAGCACTGCTTCAAAAAGAAGCTAGGGAGTTGGCGGGGGGGGGGGGGGGGGGGGGAGCCTAGTGCCTGGCAGAGAACTGGACCCCAAGGGGAATTCATCTGCATTTTATAATCTTGGAGACAAGGGTCAGCAGATGCAATAAAGTTAAAATTACTAAATGAAGCAATTCTCAAGTTCATTGAAGAACTCAGACAAAAGCCCTCTCCTCCCGAGGTTTTCTTTTGAATCATGCTAAATACTGAAATGAGTCCCTAGAAAACATCTTTGTAAATCTCTGAAATTCACTTGCAGGAATTAGATGTGGTTGTCATCCCTAGGAAATTTCTCTATGAAAGACTGTTCAAAGCCAGGCATAGTGGCATGCTGTCCTTTGATGCCAGTATTCTGGAGGCAGAAGCAGAGGCAGATGGATCTCTGTGAGTTCGAGACCAGCCTGGTCTACAGAGATTACAAGACAGTCAGGGTTACACAGAGACACCCTGTCTTGAAAAACCCAGGGAGGGGCTGGAGAGATGTCTCAGTGGTTAAGAGCACTGCCTGCTCTTCCAAAGGTCCTGAGTTCAAATCCCAGCAACCACATGGTGGCTCACAACCATCTGTAATGAGGTGCCTTCTTCTGGCCTGCAGAATATTGTATACATAATAAATATTAAAAAAAAAAAAAGAAAAGAAAAACCCAGGGGAAAAAAAGAAAAAGGAAAAAAAATAAAAGCGAATGAGGCTGTTGAAAGTCTCCTCTCCAGTGACCATGGGGGGAGGTGACCGTGAGGGCAGTCCTGCTCCACAGCAGTCTGTGGCACACGTAAAAGACAAGATACACCTATGCAGTATGCAGGGGCAAAGGGGTTTTGTTTGGTTTTGTTGTTTTGAGACAGTCTCATGTAGGCCAGGGTAGCCTCTAAACTTACTAAGGATTTGAGGCTGGCCTTAAATTCTTGATCCTCCCTGCATCCACTTTCCAAGTGCTATTATTGCAGGCAGGTACCACCACAGTCAGCTGAAGCAAAAGCTGTGTGCCCGTGACACATTTATTTCAAACCACCATCCTTAAGCAGGGAAATCCCATAGGCCTGTCTATCAAAAATGTCCTCTAAAAAGACCAGCAATTTTCTATCTCCAGCCACCTCAACCTGCTCCCCCCCCCCCATCATGCGCACAGGAGAGAATACAAACTACACTTGGGGAGCTGAGGAAATGGCTCATAGATCAACATGGTTCCTGTGTTGTTCATGCCTAGCATGCATGAAGCCCTGAATTTGATCCCCAGAACCACATTAAACTAAATATAGCATCACATGCCTGTCACCCCAGGTGAGTTGTCACCCTACTTGAGAGGACAGGAAGATTAGAAGTTCAAGATCATACTCAGCTGCACAGAGGTCAGCGTGAAACCTTGCCACAAAAACTAAAAGTGAAATAAATAAAATAAAAACAAAGAAACAAAAGCCCACATACTTTGGGTGCTGCAATCACAGCAGGAGATATGGTGCTTCCTCAAAGATCTGACAGGAAACAGCACTGACTCACTACATCCCAAAGACCCAGCGTGGGACTCTCAGCTACCTTTTCCTGGGACGGCGGAAGCCCTATACTTTTCCCCACAGGCCTTGTCTATGTTTCAGGGGATCCAGGGCAAGTAAGTCACAATCTCTGTTTCCTAGACTTATGTTCTCTCTTACTAACCTTTAAAATGCACCTAAGAAAGCAGAAGGGGCCTGCAGAGATGACTCGGTGGTTAAGAGCACTGTCTGCTCTTCCTGAGGATCCATGTTCAATTCCCAGCACCCACATGGCTGCTCACAACTGTAGTATCTCCAGTTCCGAGGGATTTGACACTGTCACACAAACATTCATGCAAGCAAAACATCTTTAATAAAATAAATTTTAAAAAAAGAAAGGCAAAGCGGTTGCTCACAATGTAGACCTGATAGTCCTAAACACAGAGAAAGAGCGAACACAGAGGGAAGAACTGGCCTTTCATCCAGGCCTGAAGGAGTGTCAGTCATGGCAGCCCCAGCTGCCACTGTCACCTGAGAAAGAATGTGCCCAGGCTGCACTGTCCCCAGCACCAGCATCTGAGTAGGCACGGGCTAAGGAATCAGGCTGAGGACAGCGAAGGGATCTGTCTTCCTCTAAGAGCCTCTCATTGGAAATAATGTATCCCGTGGACATGCCTCGTCCATCCTGACTCCTTTACTAACCACACTGGCCACAGCTGCTACTGGGCTGAAATTTCTGAGCAAGTCAGGGACTGGCAGTACAACCAGCTCTGCACTACCTAAAAGCACTCACTACATGGAGGAGAAGGGCACAGATTTCTCAGAGGGACAAACATCTGGGTCAACAGAAGGGTGGAGATTTGGCCAGGCCTGCTGCCCAGAATGACTGGTGAGCCCTTACCTGGAGTCACCATCCTGGTCATCAACATGTTCAGCCGTATTGTTGACAGCGTATCTGCTGCGTGGTTTATCTGAATGAGGGCAAAAGAAGAATGGCTAAGAAAGTAGGATCTCTCCACACACAGGATTGTGGGGCTATTAAAACCCATGGCTTCCACTGTCTACACAATTATTATTCAGCTACAAAGAGGAACAAACTCATACATCCTGAAAATAGTAGGTTGAATGAAATAAGTCTGATACACAATGTCAAACATTACTTAATATGAAAACTCTATAATAAGCAAATTCACAGGGATACAAAGGCAACTGGACATTAGCAAGGGCTGGGAACAAGGGAAAATGAATTATTACTTATCATTACAGAACTTCACTTTAAATGATAAAACCTTTGAAAATACATAATGGTGACAGTCTCACAATGGAAAGAATGTAGTTAATGCTACTTAAATCACGTACTTAAAGTGGTTTAAATGGCAAGACTTGCATTATAATAATTAAAAAAAAAAACGTTCAGGGATTAAGGATGCATGTAGCTCAGTGATAGCGCTTAATCAGCATACGAGACCAGGGCCTATCTGGAGAACAGAAAAGATTGTAAGAAGGTTTCCAAGAAGTTATGACAATGTGAGAAAATGGCTTTGCTACTCTTTGGAGGAGGGGACTGAGTCAGGATCTCACTATGTAGCCAGGGTCAGCCTCAATCTCTATACAGCTGAGGCTGGACTTGAACTCCTAATCTACCTTCTAAATGTTGAATATTACAGTGTTGGGATTACAGATGTGGGCCGTCATGCCCAGCTATGGCCCTTAATTTTCTTACATAAAAATTTATATAAACATAATTACACGCATGGGGAATATACATTTAAACATCTTAAATGTGAAATGGTGATTAGATATGAAAGAGAAAAGAATTGTTAAAAGCACATACCAAAGCCTTCATACAATACACATAAATAATTCTTTACTAGAACACTATGGTTTAAAAACTTGGTTTAAAACCCATATGATAAATCAGGGGTGATGACGCATGCCTTTAATACCAGCACTTGGGAGGTAGAGACAGGCAGATCTCTGAGTTCGAGGCCAGCCTGGGATACAGAGCAAGTTCAGGACAGCCAGTGCTGTTACACAGTGAGATCCTCTCTCAAAAATTAACCCCAGGGGCTAAGGAGACAGCTCTGTGGGCAGCGCCTGTTATGCGAGTATGAAATGGCAGCTGTGTCCATAGCCTTAGTGTTGGGGATGCAGGCAGGCGGACTGCAGGGCTCCAATCAAGCCAAGACATTAATCTCCAGATTCAGTGTGATCCTGTTAAGAAAATAAACTAAGAAGGGATTGGGAAAGACATCCCAATGTCAACCTCTGGCCTCTACAGATACCAAAGTATGAACACACATGCACATACACACACACACACACGTTTATATAAATACATATAACTATATATAAATTAAAAAATAATCAGGCATGGTGGGATGAGCCTTTCTTTTCTCTCTCTCTCTCTCCAAGATAGGGTTTCTCTATGTAACAACTCTGGCTGTCCTGGAATTTGCTTTTACAGACCAGGCAGACCTCAAACTCACTGAAATCCACTAGTTTCTGCCTCCCAAGTGCTGGGATTAAAGGCATGCACCACCATACCTGGCCAAAGTTTTTTTGTTTGTTTGTCTGGCTGATTTTTTGTTTGTTTGTTTTGGTATTTTTTGAAACAGGGTTTCTCTGTGAAACAGCTCTGGCTGTCCTGGAACTCACTCTGTAGACCAGGCTGGCCTCAAACTCACAGAGATTCACCTCACCTGCCTCTGCCTCCTAAATCCTGGGACTAAAGGCGTGTGCCACCACGTCTGGCTTGAATATGCCCTTCTTTGATCTCAATTTTTAGGAGGCAGAGGCAGAGGCAGAAAGATCTATATGTGTCTGAAGTCAATCTGATCTACACGGTGAGTTCTAGGCCAACCAAAATATAGAGAGGCACTGTCTCAAAAATGAAAATAATAAAAACAACAAATAGAGGCTGAAGAAATGGTTTAGCTGTTAAGAGTACTGACTGCTTAGGACTTATCTTAGATTCTGAGCACCTATAAAGTGGCTCACAACTGTCTGTAACTCCAGTTCTAGGTGATGAACTCTCTGGCCTACATGAGCACTGCACACATGTGGTACATAAACACACATGCAAGCAAAAAGCCCAGGCACATAAAATAAAAATAAATAAATAGAGCAGGGTGGTGGCAGTGAATATCTTTAATCCCAGCATTCAGGAGGCAGAGGTAGGCAGATCTCTGAGCCGAGAGAGAGAGAGAAAGAGAGAGAGAGAGAGAGAGAGAGAGAGAGAGAGAGAGAGACTCTAAAGAGAGTCATCAAGGAAAAAATATCAAAATATTAGTAAGGGAGAGAAGAATGAACAGAATAGTTAGGATGCAGTTCGGTGTTGGAAGACTTACAAGGCCCTGGGTTCCATGTCACCACTGAAAGAAAAATAGGCTGAAAGAATAGAAAATATGCCATTTTATTGAATGGGAATATTCAACAGAAAGGGTTTTTTTCTCCCCTATTGATTAGATCATTTCAAAAAGCTACTTCTGCTCTTTGATCTCAGAGGCAGAAGCAAGAGGTTGAAAGAACTTTCAATGTTTGCAAACATTGTTACACAGACATTGTGCTGCCTTCTGAGGCCTACCACCTCAAGAAGTTAGCCTGTGGCAAACATGCCTACCCTACCAAGCACAAGTGAAAGTCTACTAAAGTGCCAAGACTAAGAGACAAAATATAGCCAGCCAGTACTGGGCAAACGAAGCAGCCAGGCATGGTGGCTTGTGCCTTTATTCCACCACTTGGAAGGCAGAGGTAGGCATATCTCTCTTAATTTGAGGCCAGCATGATGTATATAGTGCTTCTGGGCCAGGAGGAAGTCCCTGTCTCAAAAAAAATACAAAGTATCTACTGCAAATTCAGGATTGAATTTTGTGAAGGAGCAACATCTGAATCCAAGAAGTGGGTATGGCAGCATCTGTCTCACACTGAGAATTTCAACTGTCATATAATAATGTTCTAGTTCTAAAAACTAGGGGAAAAGAAAGCTGACTCTACTTCCACCTCCAACAAAACACCAACTGTTTGAAAGTAGAGCCTAACACAACTGATACTAAAGCTTCTGGTGAAAAATAGTCCAAATTTCCCAGGATAACACTGAAGCGAAAAAGGCAGTATCTGAAGTAAACAGAAAACAAAACGGTGAGAGACTCACAAGTAAATAGGCCATTAAAGTGAGAAGAAAGGGGCTAGGAATGTAGTCAGTTGGTACAGTACTTGTTTAGCATGTACGAAGCCCTAGGTTCAATCTCCAGGACCTCATGAAAGCAAGTTATGGTACACGCCTGTAATCACAGCACTCCGGAGGTGAGAGCTGGAGAGCAGCCTTGGATGCATGGAGGTCATCCTCAGTTACATGAGACTTTGTATCAAAGAATAAAATAAAAATAAATAAATACTGGAATTTAGTGTATGGTAGAGAAGGTGAATTACTCAATAAGATGATACAGCCATATGGAAAATTGAATTATGTTGGTTTTTGAGGGCCAACATCCAAGGAAATCCAGCAACCATATGGCTACATCCTGGCCTGTCTCCGTTTCCCTTCCATAGGGCTCCAGAGACAAGCAAGCAGCATACACTTAACTCTCAGCAAGTGCCCAAACTATAATAGCTCTTAGGAGCCTCAACCTTAGATCAAGATAGATAAATTTTAAGACCAAGAGAGGTGGTTCACACCTTTAATCCCGGCACTCAGGAGGCAGAAATAGGAGGATCTCTATAAATTCCAGACCAGTCTGGTCTAACTTCAGACAGCCAGGGATACACAGCAGGACCCTATCTTAAGTAAGGAAATGAACTTATTTTAAACCAAGACAATAAATGTCCTAAAGAAAAAAATCAGGAGAGCTTTCTCTTGTTAATAATCTTGAAATGCATGCAGGGCGGTGGGATCGCACACAATCCCAGCACTTGGGAGGCAGAGGCAGGTGGATCTCTGTGAGTTCGAGGCCAGCCTGGTCTACAAGAGCTAGCTCCAGGATAGGCTCCAAAACCCTGTCTCAAAAAAATCAAAATAATAATAATAATCTTGAAAGGCTCACTTGCAATCCTAGCACCCCAGAACCAGAGAGAAAGGGTGTCACCAGCTTAAGAGTAGTCTATTCTAAACTGTAAATTCCAAGCCAGCCTGGAATACAGAGTTAAGCCCTGACACGAAGCAAACTGACACCATCCTCCTCTAGCAGAGCAGAAGGCCTTAGAGATAGCAAAACTCAGAAACCACAAGGGACTAGATTGAAAACCTGACTACGTAAAAATCAAAATTCTGGAAAACTACACAGAAAAAGTAAACTAGCTACTTACTGTGATTAAAAAAAAAAACTTTTTTGTGTTTCTGAGACAGGATCTTACCTTGTAGCTCTGACTAATCAGAACCTCACTATAGACCAGGCTGGCCTGGGACTCAGAGATATGTGCTCATCTCTGCATCTCCAGCGCTGAAATTGACAGCATGCACCACCACTCCTGACACAAAACTCTTACTTTGCTTTGTTTGGTTTTTCAAGACAAGGTTTCTCTGTGTAGCCCTGGATGTTCTGGAACTCATTCTGTAGACCAGGCTGGTCTCAAACTCATGGAGCTCCGCCTGCCTCTGCCTCCCGAGTGCTGGAATTAAAGGCGTGCGCCACTACAGCCCAGCAACATTTTTACTGTTTAACTCAAATATATAAATAACTCGAATCCATAAGGAAAAACTTAAGTATTCGAGAGGAAATCAGGCACAGGATATGAATTCTCTGAAAAGTAAATTCAAATGGCTCTGAAAACAGGAAAACATGCTTGTTCTCAATTAAGACAAATGCACAATAAAACTATCAGATACAGGAAGACAGTGGTGGTGCACGCCTTTAATCCCAGGACTCATCAGACAGAGGCAGGAGGATCTCTGAGTTTGAGGCCAACCTGATCTATAGAGTGAGTTCCAGGACAGTCAGAGCTAAACAGAGAAATCCCATCTCGAAAAACCAAACCAAAACCAACACTATCAGATGCCCCTGACTAAGAGACTGAAAGTGAACCTGGTTAGGGCATGGCCATTAGCCCTCAGACTCAACCATGTGACTCATGACTTGTTCACACAGATATTCTACAAAAGAATAACATCCAGAAAGGACATGCACAGTTTGTGGGGGCTTTGTTGATGATGGTGGTGGTGTTGGGCATGGTATGTAACCTAAAAGCACAGGCGGAGGCCAGAACAAACTGTGAAGTGTCTTCCTTTACTGGCATCTTACTGTCTTGAGATGGGGTCTCTCACTGAACCAGAACATGACACTTCAGGAGAGTCTGGCTGGCCAGAGAGCTCTCGGGATCAACCCATGTCTATCACTCAATGATGACATTACAGGCACCACAGCCATGCCAGGCTTTTTATATAGATCCTGGGGGTTCAAAGTGACATCCTCATTCTTGGAGAGCAAGTGTTCTTACCCACTGAACCACCTGCCCAGCCCCAAAAGACTGTAAAAACTGTAACGGAGGACCAGATGAACAATTCATAGAATGCTCATCTCAAGGACTCCGCTGCAGTCATTAAAAGAACAAGGCCTCTACAAAGGTTGATCCTGTGTTCAATATACAAAGTACAAATAAAAATGAACAGTGTATTTTCACTTCTACTTAGTATAAAATGTGTGCTTATGCTTGTTTCCCAGAAGGTTCTGGAGAATGGTAAAGGCGGTACCCCCTTTAGGGGCTATGGGAGGGGGTCCTGAGAGCATGATACCAACTTTGCTGTTGTAGTTTAACAACTTTGTATCATATTACCAAGTTTTAAGAATAACATTCACCCACAGAGGAAGCCTACATTGTCATACTGAGGTGCACTACCACTAAGGATGTGTTCGATAGATGGAAGCGGATTCAAGGCAGAGGACGCACAAATACGAGCGTCCTGCGATGCTGGGGGTTTCGGCGTGGGGGGGGGGTGACGCAGTATTTCATTATTCGGTGGATCCACCTTTGGAGTTTATGTGCAGGGGGAATGATTATCAAAACAGTGAGCGGTTGTCCCCGCAGCAGGTAAGGAGCAGAGTTCAAGGGCAACTTCAGACCTTACAGTGATTTATATTTTTTATATTTATATTACTTATTATAAAATAATTAATAAATTCGTGTTTGTGGGTAAAATCTGGTGTCTTTGTTTCTATTCGGAGAAATGGTTGGCCTTGAACTCATGGCAATACTCCGTCTCGGCCTCCTGAGAGCTGGGATTACACGTGTGCACCACTTCTAGAGCCTGCAATTCTTACGTATTTATAAACTGTTTCATAGGCTGGAGACTCCGGAGTCGTGCAGTGGCCCTTTTCCTCCTTCTCCTCCTCCTCGGCACTGTGCCCTGCCGGGCAAGGGGGGGTGGCCGCCGGGCGCCACTTACTTGTCTGGGACGCGGGGTGCTCCTGGCTCCTCTGGAAGGGGTACCTGAAGAGCAGTTTATTGCCCCTGCTGCCCGAGCTCACCAGGATCACGCTGATGGGGCTGGTGTTGTCCCCCATGCTGCGGGGGCCGGGGCGGGGGTCTGAGGGGAACACTGAGGGTAGGAGCCGGAGCCAGGCACCAGCCCCGCACCGACACGGAGGAAGCCGGCGCCACAGCCGGGACCCAAACGCGCGTGTCCTCACTCTCGCGAGACTTGCCCGGTGCCTGGGAAAAGAGCCGGAGAGTGCCGGCAGTCAGGACCTCTGCGCAGGCGTGGACGGCCGGAAGCGCAGGCGCGATGCCTTCTCTAAGCTGCTGGGGCTCTCCGAAGAAGTGTCTGTAGTTTATACGCTTGATTTGACGAGAGTGTATAAACTTAAAAGTATGAGAAAGAACCGGGGCTATGCAGAGAAACTGTCTCGAAAAACCAAACCAGGGGCTGGAGAAATGGCTCAGCGGTTAAGAGCATTGACTGCTCTTCCAGAGGACCCAGGTTCAATTCCCAGCACCCACATGGCAGCTCACAACTGTCTGAAAATCCAGTTTCAGGGGACCTGACACCTTCACACCAATGCACATAAAATAAAAAAAAAGATAAATAAATCATAAAATTAAAAAAAAAGAAAAACCAAACCAAACAAACACATACATACAAATTACATATTTATATATATATAAATATATATATATATAGAGAGAGAGAGGTCGGGCTCATACCAGTCTGGGTATCACATAACAAAGATGCATTCATTTATTTTATTTGTTTCCTAAAATTTATTAAGACAAAAAGTAGTCTTATTACATTTTTTTTCAACTATTACTCAGAGAGAAGATATCATTTGATTATTTGCCAGAATGGAAGTTAGGAGTCAGGAGTAGGAAGGGGCAGTGAGGTTGAGAGGGAGGCAGATGGGAATTGGGACTGAGCTCCTGGGGATGGTTAAAAGACGTCCGTGGGACCTTCCCACCAAGACAGCAAGAGTGACTAGGTGTCCAGGCGCTTGGGCAAGGAAGGGCTGTGGTCCAGGCTTTCCTCCATTTGCCAGGGCCTTGGGACTCCAATGGTCATCTCTGGGATAGGAAGGGCCTAAATGAAGGAGCCCAAGGTTTCCACTGTTACTACCTTAGGACCCGCTGTTTGCCAGCAACTTTCACAGGAGCGTTTGCAGTATTCTCTTCTATGTAATTACTAGTGACAGCCAGGCTTAGTGGTGGAGGTCTGTGTTTCTAGCTACAAGGGAGATCAACACAGGGGGAAAGTTGAAGCCAGCCTGGGCAACTCAGTGAAACCTTCTCGAGGACAGAGAAGGCTGCAGATGTTGCTTAGTGGTTAGCACGTGGCCGTCACACACCAAGCCCGGGGCTCAATCTTTTCTACCACCACTAATTCTAAAATAGCGGTGGAAACAACTGACGCTGAGCGCAGGGAAAGGACCAGATCCCATTCTACAGCGGTCTGGTGTACTTCCCTCCCAGGTGTCCTCACCCAGTACTAACAGCAGGAAGAGGAGAGCCCAGGACCACCTCAGGTGCGTCATCTCAAGGTTCATCATCTCAGCTCCCCCCCCCCCCCCCCAGCTGTCTACATCATTGCTAAGAAACCCCATCTGCTATTACAGAAATCAGAACTATGGTCACACTGTGGTCTGTTGATCCATGAACACCACTGTGGACCCCGGTTCTCTCACCAGGAGTAGGATTGGAAACTGTTCAGTGAAGCACCAGGGTCAGCCTACGTTCTGCAGGGCATGGCCTCAGACTCTGCTGTGTTAAGTCCCATAGAACTGAGTCCTCATTTTTTTTTAATGTGCATTGGTCTTTGGTTTGCATGTCTGTGTGAGGGAGTTGGAACCAATGGAACTTGAATTACAGACAGTTGTGAGCTGTCATGTGGGTGCTGGGAATTGAACCTGGGTCTTCTGGAAGAATGGCCAATGATCCCTCATTTCAAATTTAAGCAATGTGCTTTCATAACCTTCTTTATGAAAGAAGAAGTAGACTTTTGGAAATGGAACTTTGGAACCTTGCTCCCCAGCCCCCAGGGTCTCCCTCATGCTGAGTAGGAGGCCATAGGGATGCCAGGCCTTATCAGTCTTGTCACTTGGTCAGCCAGAGGGCTGGGTGGGGCTCACAGACACTATCTGAGAGCCACCTTCTCCTCTCCAAGAAAGAGCTATTTGCCCAGAATTGCAAAAGAATAGTTTTAAATCCCGTGTCCTGAATTCCTGTCAGAGGCGACCCTTCATAGCACTGAAGTGGAAGTTAAGCCTACTCCATCGTAGAAGTTTAAACGGTGAAACTGAACTCACGAGGCTAATTACCCTCCCACCACGGTCACCTTCTTTAGGGGCTTCCACAGATCCCAGCCTTCTGCTTGATTGACCAGACAGACTTCTCAGCCCACTTACTCAAGCTCAGAATGTGCCTGGAGCTTGCAATTCTGATTCAGAACAGCAGCTTCAGCATCCTGGGCTTTGCACAGGTCTGGGCTCTGTGTTCACAGGTGGAGAAACCAAGACTGGCTTTTCCCCAGTCAGCACCCCAGCCTACACCACCGTACAGCTGGGTCCCGCCTCCGCTGGAGCCATAGGCACATTTAAATTCCCCTGAGCTGCTGTTTCCTTACCTTAAAAACCCCAGTGATGATAGAACTGCCCTTTCAGAGAGAGTTTGGTGTGAAGAACTTGGAAAGCACTTGATAAATATCACTGACCTTAGGTCACACAAAAGCAATTCAGTACAAACCTGCTGCCAAATACATACGATGGCATTGCGAAGCTTTAAAAAAATGTGCTTAGAATCTCTCTTTTTTATGATTTATTTATTTTTATATGCATTGGTGTTTTGCCTGCGAGGGTGTCAGACACCTGGAACTGGAGTTATAAGCAGTTATGAGCTACCACGTGGGTGCTGGGAGTTGAACTCAGGCCCTCTGGAAGAGAAGCCAGTGCTTTTAACCCCTGAGTCATCTCTCCAACCCGCTTAGAATCTCTCTTAATCCTGATATTTGGACATGTTTTTATTCTTTTTTGTTTGTCTGTTTTGTTTTGAAACAGGGTCTCTCTACATAGTTCTGGCTGTCCTCAGTGATTAAGAGCATTGACTGATCTTCCAGAGGATCTGGGTTCAATTCCCAGCATATACATGGCAGCTCACAATTGTCTGTAACTCAAGTTCCAGTGGCTCCAACACCCTCACCCAGACATGCAGTTCACACATCAACACATACAAAAAAAAAATTTGAAGAAATTAAAGACTGTCCTTGGGTATACAGTAAGTTTGAGGCCAATTCTAGACACACAAACACTGCCTGCCCAAAAATAAAAGTAAAAGTGAGTAAATAAAAAAAATAACATAGGCAGCAAGGCATGGTGGCACATCTCAGCAACCCCAGCATCCCAGAGGTTAAGAGGGCATATCCCAGCAACCCCAGCATCCCAGTGGTCGAGGGGGCACATCTCAGCAACCCCAGCATCCCAGAGGTCAGGGAGGCACATCTAAGCAACCCCAGCATCCCAGAGGTGGAGAGGGTACATCTCAGCAAACCCAGCATCCCAGAGGTAGAGGGGGCACATCTCAGCAACCTCATCATCCCAGAGACCAGGGTGGCACATCTCAGCAACCTCAGCACCCCAGAGGTTGAGGGAACACATCTCAGCAACCCCAGCATCCCAGCGGTCATGGCGGCACATCTTAACAACCCTAGCATCCAGTGATCAGGGAGGTACATCTCAGCAACCTCAGCGGTCGAAGCAGAAAGTGATGATTTTGGCTTCATAGTGAGTTCTGAGCTAGTGTGGAGTAGACAGTGAGGATCTGTCACAAAAAATAAAAATAAAATAAATAAAAAAGCCAGGCAGGGTAGTACCATGCCTATAACACTCAGGAGGCAAAGACAGGAGGATCGCTGTAAGTTCAACACCATTGTGAGCTGCATAGCAAGTTCCCGAGGAGTTAGGTTTATATAGCAAGACCTCAACTCAAAAAACCAGGGGAAAAAATCAAACCACAGAAACAGGGTCAGTGAGATGGCTTTGGAGGTCAAGGACTTGACACCATGTCTGACAACCTGAGCTCAATCCCAGGGAGCAACATGATAGAAGGAGCCAGTACCCACAAGCTGTCCTCTGATCTCCACACAGGTTGTGCAACAATACCCCTCCCCCCCAAAAAACAGTAACTAAGATAGAATTTCTTTTTTAGATATAAAAATCAAAATATGACATTTTAAAGGTAGTAGCATTTAATAGTCAGTAGCATTTTGTGCACTCATGATAGTGTACGCCCATCACCCCTCTCTAGTGCTATACTATTGTCATCACCCCAAAAAATAATCTTCCTATAAGCACCCATTTCCTCTCCCCTGCTTCCCCAGGCCTGATAACCGTAATCCACTCTGTAAGAATTCGCCTGTTCCAGACAGTTGCTGGACATGGAATCATGAGGCATAACTATTTGAATCTGTTTCTCTCACTTTCGATGATGTTTCCAAGCTTTATCCATGTTGCTGTGTGTATCATCACTTCATTTTTATGGCTGAACAGTGTCTCATTGAATGGAAATATCCTAATTATAATTTGTCATACACTGATGGGCAAGAAAGGTGTTTCCAGTCTCAGCGTATTTCAGATAGAAATATGTGACATTTTCCAACAGGTCATCAAATTCACAAATTTACTTCATCAAAACTACAAACTTATGGCCAGTCAGTGGTGGTGCAATTTTAATACCAGCACTTGGGAGGCAGAGGCAGGCAGATCTCTGTGAGTTCAAGGCCAGCCTGGTCTACAAATCAAGTTCCAGGACAGTAAGGGCTACACAGAGAAACCCTATTGTGAAAAACTTTTTTTTAAAAAAAAATTACGCAAATTTTCCCTCTTCTTCTCCTTGGAGACAAGCTTTCTGTCCTGGAACACACTATAGAGCTCAGTCTGATCTCAGACTCAAAATAGTCCTGCTGCTTCAGCCTCTAAAATGCTTGGTGTTACAACTGTGTGCCACCACCCACAGGTTAAGATGAGAAACTTGGTCATCATTACTCATCAGAATGAGGTAGGGCTGGAGATGTATCTCAGTGCGGAGCATCCACCCGGCATGGGCAAGGCCCGAAGCTTGACATGCAGTTCTAGTAGGGGTGCTACAAACGACAGAGCAGGGAGGAGATAAAATGCATGCAAAACTGGTGAAGAAGTTATATCCATATATATTTTTCGATATATAATCCATATGTAATTTCAAATATTTTCCAAATTCTGACACATCAGTGAGACCATCACAACAGAAAACGAGCATCAGGATACTTCAGGAAGAGGAAATCCAGCAGCCAGTGAAGTTGTGAAAAGGCTCAACCTCACTCACTACCAGGAAACCCACCAGAGAAATCACCGCACTCCTGACCAGAAAGCCTAAATCAAAGGAGACCAGAATACCAACAGTGCCGGCTGTTTGGGAGGGAAACTCATATCACCAGGGGAAATATAAATTGACCAGTTATTTGGAACAGTCCAGTGTTCTTTTCGTAGCTTTGGAAGTCCATGTGCCAGAGCTGGGGTGTAGCTCAGTTGACAGAGCGCTTGCCTAGCACGCATGAAGTCCTGGGTTCAATCCCCAGCACCACGTAAACTGGGTGTGGTAGCACGTGCCTGTGATCCCAGCACTCAGGAGATAATTCAGAGTTCACCCATGGCTACCTAGAAAGTTTGAGGCTAGGATACAGGAGATCCTGTCAGAGTTGTTGTGGAGAAATCAGGGAGGGAGGAAAAGGAACGTTTGGGTTGTTTCCACTTCAGATTATCATCAATAATAGTGTTACAAAGGCCCTGGCTGGAGATCAGCAGCGGGTTATGCTACAGCTCTTGGTTTCAGGGAGGCCTACTGAGCTGTCTTCCTATGGGTTGTTGGTTGTTCTAAACTCAAAAGAGGCCTAATCTCAGCACTCGGGAGGCAGAGGCAGATGGATCTCTGTGAGTTCAAAGCCAGCCTGGTCTACAGAGCAAGTTGTAGGACAGTTAGGGCTGTTACACAGAGAAAGCTTGTCTCAAAAAACAAACAAACAAACAAACAAAAAAACTATACAAGGAGAATGACTAACATATTTGAATGAAACAACTCACAGTTCACGAAAATAAGAAGTGATGCTGTTGCTATGAACAAACTCCCATGGTTATTTTAGACATGTGCTTCCTTTCTCTTGAGTGTATATGCAGTAATGGAACAGTAAGACCATATGGCAACACTACCTTTAACTTGTATTTTTGTGTTTGTTTTTCAAATAGGATCCCTCTATGTTGCCCAGGCTGCCCTGGAACTCCCTATGTAGACCAGGTTGGCCTCAAACTAGCGGGGATCTTTCTGCCTCTGCCTCTGCCTCTCGAGTGCTGGGAGTAAAGGCGTGCGCCACCGCCAGCTGACTGCCTTAACTTTTGAGAGACTGCCAAGCTGCTTTCCAGTGTGCACCGTTCTATAGCTCCCTGTTCCATTTTATTAAGATTCCAATTTCTTCAAATCTCCACAAGCATTTTTATTTTCTATATTTTTGCCTGTTTGTTTGTTTTCAAGGCAGGATTTCTCTGTGTAGCCCTGGTTATCCTAGAACTCTCTCTGTAGACCAGTTTGGCCTCGAATTCACAGAGATCTGGGATTAAAGGCATGCGCCATCACTTCCCAGCTTAAATTATTTTTTAATATCTATCTATTTTTTGATTTATGTTTTTTGGGGGCAGGGTTTCTGTGGGTAGCCTTGACTGTCCTGGAACTTGCTCCATACCAGGCTGAACTGGAACTCCTCAGAGATCTGCTTGTCTCTGCCTCCTGAGTTGTGGGACTAGAGTCTTGTGCCACCACACTGCCTTTATCTTGTCGTTTTAATTATGGCCATCCTAGTAGCTATGAAGTGGTGCATCTACAATGTTTGTTTGTCTGCTTGTTTTTGATACCAAGTCGCACACTGTAGTTCAGGCTAGCTTGAAGAACTCACTATGTAGCCCAGTCTCAAATTCTGGTTTTGCTTTAGCTTTGGTATATGAACTAAACTCATGACCTGTTCATGCTAAACTAAGTATGGGCTCTACTACTGAGCTCTACCCCGTCCCCTAGTTTAGACAAGTTCTTTCTTAGATATATGATTGTCAAATATTGTTGTACTAGGCATGTGGCACACATCTGTAATCCCAGCACTTGGGAAATGGAGGCAGGAGGATCACAAACTCAAGACCAGCCTAAACTACAGGTAGTGATAGCACACACCTTTAGTCCCAGCACTTGGGAGGCAGAGGCAGGCAGACCACTGAGTTTGAGGCCAGCCTGGTCTACAGAGCAAGTTCCAGGGCTACACAGAGAAACTCTGTCTTGAAAATCAAAAACTTAAAGTTAAATTTTAAAAAACTAAAAATCAATTAGGAAATAAAAATTATTGTTCTCTCTGGTCGGTGGTCGCGCACACCTTTAATCCCTGCACTTGGGAGGCAGAGGCTGGCAGAGCTCTGTGAGTTTGAGGCCACCCTGGCCTACAATAACTAGTTCCAGGACAGCTAGGACTGTTACACAGAGAAACCCTGTCTCAAAAAACCAAAAAAAAAAAAATTATTTTTCTCAGTCTGTGAGATATTACCCAACTTTAAGACTTACCATAAAGCTGTAGTAATCAAGGCAATACATTGTGGCTGAACATAGACATGTAAATCAATGGAACAGAATAAAGTCCTGAAACTGTCTTATAAAAATATGACCGCTGGGCAGTGATGGCGCACGCCTTTAATCCCAGCAGTCAGGAGGCAGAGGCAAGCAGATCTCTGTGAGTTTGAGGCCAGCCTGGTCTACTAGAGCTAGTTCCAGGACAGGTTCCAAAGCTACAGAGAAACCTTGTCTCAGACACACACACACATACACACACAGACTAATTTGGGCCATCAAGGTGACTCTCTGGGTAAAGGCACTTGCCGCCAAGCCTGAGGACCTGAGTTCCATCCCTAGGATCCAGATGGTGGAAGACAAGAACTGGCTCTCAAATTCGTCCTCTGACCTCCCGCCTTGGCCCTTGCACACCCACTAAATAAATGGAGAGTAATGAAAATATAGCTAGTTAATGCTTACACTCTGTCTCAGCCAAGATGCAGAGAGGTGAGAGCTAATTAGCATGGGATGGGGATGTAAGCCCGAGGATTGAATCCAGGGCCTCACACAAGCTAGGCAAGCACATATCCCTAGCCCAGCCAGTCAAGGTTTTACTAATCAGTGTGAGAAGTGAATTTAATAGAGAGCTTAGAGGCTTTGCAACAGTTAACTGTGGAGCAGAGGTCCATGATCAAAAATATTAGCATAGCCCTAACATATCATACCGCAAACAAAATTTATTTAAAAATGAATCCCCTATACAAACATCAAACAAACTATGAAACTTTTAAAAGAAAATGTAGGTTTAAAAAAACCTTTGTGTTTTGTAGTTAGGTAGTGAATTCTTAAAAATTCTTTCTTAATCTGGGTGTGGTAGCCCACATCTTTGGTCCCAGCACTAGGGAGGTAGAGGTAGGTGGGTCTCTATGAGCCAGCCTGATTTGCATAGCAAGTTCCAGGTCAGTCAAAGCTACACAGTAGCCTTTGTATATATATAAAAAAAATCTAATAGAAGGTATTTGCAAGCAATATTTGACAGAAAGGACTGTACCCAGATCATACAGAATGCCCATAAGCCCCCAGTAAGAGAATAGCCCGGTTTAAAAGGGGCAAAGTACTTAGGCAAAAAGGCTACCAAAGATAGCATATGGATAACGAATAGCCTCATGGAGTGATCTTCCACATTATTGGCCACCGGAGAAATACAATTCTCAGCCTCAATGCTACATCACTATTTACCTATTAAAACAGCCAAGATTCAAAAACTCTGGCAATGGTACACACCAGAATACGGGACAGCAGAGACACTCATGAAAAGCTTGGCCTTCCTAATGAAGCTAAGTCTGCCCTCCGCATATGCCAGCAATTCTACTCCTAGGGATAGATATACACAGACACGGAGATGGAGAAATAGAAGCCTGTGTTCATGCAGAGCCTTCTCTATGCATGGTCAACGTGTCTGTTTGTAATAACACCACATAGAAACCGCAAGAGTCCTTCAGGGACTGCAAGGATAAACGGCTGCATATTTACAGCCTAACATGAGATGTAGCCAACTGCTGCTACGGTAGAGGAGTCCACAGACAGTAGACAAGATGAAAGAAGCCCGCCGTAAAAGATACAATGACCCCAGCCACACAAATTTTTGAAAATGATGGGTTAGCAAGAGGACGATGAGGCAGCAGATGGGTGACTGTGGGGGTTTCTGGGATGGTGGGACTATTCTATATCCTGATAGTGACTGGGATACATAAGTCTATATACATGCCAGTTCAGAGGACAATGAACAAATCAACTTCACCGCATGTTAAGTTAAGCTAGAAGAATCATGTGTTTCATTTAAAAAAAAAAAAAAATCATGTGTTTCTCCAGACACTGGTTGCTATGGTGCAAATTATTGCTTTTTTTTTTTTTTTTTTTTTTTTTTTTTGCTAACCTGTCACCTCCTGGTGCGAACAGACTTCCATACTCTTCCCTCAGTGTTGAGCGAGCGGGACTCCAACTTCCTTGGCGGAAACTCAAGAGTCACAGAAACTAAGAATGATGACCAGAGATGGCACAGACAATTTTGTGATTCCGAAATAAGGAAGGGCAGTCCAGCTCTGGACACAGGAATGACCTCCTGACATGGCTGGGCCCCTATCTCTCCTGGATTCAATGCAGGACTGTGACCAGCACCCCGCCCCCCTTAGACCAAGGGGAATGAGCAGGAGCGATAGCTCTAGACCCCCTCAGCCCTACCAGGCCCTGATTCCCATTGCTGGTCACTGTGTCTGATAACAAGCCCCACCCAATGAGCCCCCTCCCCTCTACCAACCAGTGGCCATAGCCTGTCAGGGCCCCTGACTTTGTATATATAAGGGGACACTGGAGACAAGCACATCAGGCCAGCTCTGAGTGCATTCAGCTCCAGCACAACCTCCAGCCCTCACCACCACCGCCATGTCTCTGATGAAGAACGAGCGAGCTATCATCATGTCCATGTGGGACAAGATGGCTGCACAGGCCGAGGCCATCGGCACCGAGACTCTGGAGAGGTAAGTCTAGGCACGGTGGCTTGAGTCACCAAATCAGAAGCCAGGGGTCAGCAGGAAGGGAGTGACAAGGAGAAGTCGGTGGGGAGAAGCCACTGAGAAGAGGCCATGAGGAGGAAGACATGGTGATGAAGGGGACCGAGAGAGAGGTGCTTGTAAGGAGGGGGTCCAGGAGGACGGATGAGCCGCTAGAGGAGGTGAATTGGCAGTCACGGTCCTCACCAAGTCCTCCACATGGCTCCACAAGTCTTTATTGAATGAGTAGGAATGGACAAATGAGCGAGGGACAGGCAATGAGGAGGTGCAGTGGGGCCTGGGGCAACAGGAAATGGTAATGTCTATCTTGGAGTATTTTTTAAAGATTTATTATTATTATTATTAGTGTGTGTGTGCATGTGCATGCCTGCCTGCCTGCCTGCCTGCCTGTGAGAACAGGTGCCGCTGGAAGCCAGAGGCATGAGATTCCCTTGCACCTTAGTTACTGGAGGTTATAAGGTCTCTTCAAGGGGAGTCAGTGCTCTCAACCGCTGAGCCATCTCTCTAGACCCGGCTTTTGTTTTGTGTTTTGCACTATTCTATGTGCTTTTTTTTTGCATTTAATTTCATTTCTTTATTTAAATATATAATTTATTTTTATTTTGTGTTCATTGGTGTTTTGCCTGCAAGTATATCAGTGTAAGGGTGTCAAAAGCCCTGAACTGGAGTTACAAACAATTGTGAGCTACTATAAGGGTGCTAGGAATTGGACCTGGGTCCTCTGGAAAATCAGTCAGTGCTCTTAACTGCTGAGCCATCTCTCCAGCCACTAATTTCATTTCTTTGAACACTGTGGTAAAATACTGTTTTGTTTTGTTTTTCTGTCTAGTAAGTCTTTAGGACTCCTTAAATTTTGAGCCTAAGGCAAGAAGAGTCGTCCGCCTAATGACCACCCCCAAAATAATGCTTTCTCCCTACTCCCAGGCTCTTCTGCAGCTACCCCCAGACGAAGACCTACTTCCCGCACTTCGACCTGCACCACGGGTCGCAGCAGCTGCGTGCCCACGGCTCCAAGATCTTGGCTGCCATAGGCGACGCGGTTAAGAACATCGACAACCTCTCCGGTGCTCTGACCAAGCTGAGTGAGCTGCACGCCTACATCCTGCGTGTGGACCCAGTCAACTTTAAGGTGGGTTTGTGAGAACGGAGGGGGACCTCAGGAGGGAAGGACACGAGGGAGGAAAGCAAGTGGGGTCTCGCTGCACTGTGCACTGAACCTCCCTTTTGCCTCCGCAGCTCCTGTCTCACTGTCTGCTGGTCACCCTGGCTGCACGCTTCCCGGCCGACTTCACCGCTGAGGTCCATGAAGCCTGGGACAAGTTCATGTCTATCCTGTCTTCCGTCCTGACTGAGAAGTACCGCTAAGCGCCACCGTCCGGACTCCCAGACGGGCTACGACCCCTCTCCTACCCTTAACTGAACACCCCCACTCAGAGATCTTTCCCGTAGCCCCCAATAAATGGTTGAAGACGGAAATAACTGGTCCTGTGTTCTCAGTCTTGGAGGAAAATGGGGATGGGGATACTGTGGTATTCACAGGGGCTTCTCAGGAACATTGTGGATCCTAATGCCACACACGGCCTGAAGGACATTCCTAGGGTGGTTGGGGGAGGGTCTTGCGCTTGAGAACCCCCAGAGTCACAGCACGCAGGAAGCAGAGCTTCCAAGCACCAGCTTATGCAGGCCCTCGGTCAGACGCACAGCTGGGCTTCTCGCCTTCCTAAACAGCTGCGCACAGAGTGGTGGGTAGGTGTCAGGAATTCCCCATCACAGCTCCCGCCACCCTAGCAGCTGGGGGAGGGGGTGTCCCTGTCCTTAAAGAAGCAGAGGACTTCCTGGTCGGATTCTTTTTGGCTCCCTCCTGACAAGAGCAGTAACTGCCTTCATAGGAGTAAATTACAGGTTCTGCGAGTTCGAAACAAAGGTACATACACAGGAGTGAGCCGCAGGTTTCGCTCGCTCTGGGCTTATTTCTGTGGATAGGCGAAGGGGGTCTGCGTTCCATCTGAGCTCAGCAGATCAGGGCCTGCTGGATAGGAAGGCTCTGATGAAGAAATGGGGCAATGTGATCCCCTGAGCACCCCACGTCTGTGCCAAACTCAGCACCCAGGAGTGCAGTCACATTACAGCTCACTTCGCGCGACTCGGGGTCTCCAGGGCCTCTAGTAAGCAGCACAGGTCCGGCCCACACAGGTCTTTGGTCAGATCTTAATCTCTCTGCCTTACCATGTCAGGGATGTGGGGCACAGGGCTCACCTGAGGTTTCCCCGGGGTGCTGAACAGTGCTAGGGTTAGTGGGAACCACATGGGTTGCCCTGTCTGCTCAGGAACTGCTGAAGCCAGCTATTCGCGCTGTACCCCAACACCAAGATTTCCCCACAACTAAATGCCTGTCAGATGGGTGCTAAGTCTCAGGTTGCGCATGCTCGCTGTTAGTACTCTGCACCGTCTGAACCACCAGTGCGCAGATCTGACAGGTTCTGGCACTTCCAGTGGACCCTATCAATTTATCAGTTAATCTGGCCTATCTGAGGGTACAGAGCACAACTGGGTGTATTCAACAGGAGTGTTTGAAGTGGTACCGGTCCCCCTATCTGCAGAGTGAGTTCACCGTATAAGCCGCTGGACTCAGTCTGGACATATCTACTAAGAGAGACTTCAATTTTTAAGAACTAGACATTTTTAAGAACTAGACTGGTTACATTTCTGTTACAGGACAAAGAAGTTCAGCATCCGTCACAGAGAGAGTCTCCTAGAATTCTTAAATAGCCATTCCACTTTGGGCAGAGAGAGAGAGAGAGAGAGAGAGAGAGAGAGAGAGAGAGAGAGAGAGAGAGTGTGTGTTTGGAAGTGGCCTGGGGAGTGTATTCTTTCACAAGTCAAATCTGGCACCAAGGCTAGTCACACCTTTCCCAAAGCAGATCTGCATTTTCTCGTGGATTCATTCCTCCTTCATCTCCTCCTTTGTTGGTACTTCCAGCGGCAAATCCCCTGGTCTTTTGCAAACGAATACCAACAAACAGAGCCAAGCCCCTGAGATCAAGCCATAACCTGATCCCTGGTAAAGCCGGCCTGGCCCAGGCTTCACTTCTGTCCCCTTCCAGGTGGGCTCCTTCCTAGCATGCTCCCCCTGCTACAGTCCTAGACCCAGAACAGGTGACCTCCTTCTCTGAGCTTCACAGTGTGAGGAGAGTTGGTGATTGTTGGTGGCCACAATGTGGCAGAGACAGACCACAATGACAAGCTGGTTGATTCTGTGCATGCCTGAGCTATCAGGCAGACAACCAGGAACTTACTAGGTTTTTCAAACTATTTTGAGATCACAGCGCATGGTGGACACGGAACAGTCGCTCCCACCCCATCTGGGACACTTAAACTTCCTGGGTCCTTTCCACAAGCTGTTTCAACATTCCCATGTTGGTGGGGGGGGGGGAGAGATTACAGGGCTTCTTTGGTTTGTTGGCAAAGAACAAAAGTTAGAGCAAGATTCTGGAGCTTTGGGGTTGGGACTTTTGGGGTTTTTTGTTTGTTTGTTTGTTTGATTTTGGTTTCTCGAGACAGGGTTTCTCTGTAGTTTTGGAGGCTGTGCTGGAACTCACTCTGTGGACCAGGCTGGCCTCAAACTCACAGAGATCTGCCTATCTCTGCCTCTCAAGTGCTGGGATTAAAGGCATGTGCCACCACTGCCTGGCGATTCTGGAGCTTTGTAAACACTGAATGCATGTGGCCTCCAGAATGACATTCCATAGTGTAGGGAGCATCCGACCTGGTCCAGCACAATGCCAGATCTGAAAAGGAATGCTCTATCCATGGTTGCCTGAGCTCCTCCAACAGCTGGTGCTGAGGGCCTGTTGGGTATCCCGAGCTGCCTGAGCACGAGCTGAGCAAAGAGAGGAGGGGAAGTTAACACCCACCTCCCCACTGCTACATAAACATGGAACAGCTTTAGTCCTTAGGAAAACATGATAGAAGATAGCCCAACCGGTGAGTTGGATCAGCCAGTCAAGGCACTTGCCATGAAACCTGAGAACCTGCATTAAATCCCCAAGACCCGATGGTGGAAGGAAAGGATGGCTCGCACAAGTTTTTCTCTGACTTCCACACGTGTGCCATGGCATATGTGCACATACACACACAGTAAACAAACACACAAATACATAAATGTAATTTAAAATTGTAAATATTGGACTCCTCTTCCCAAGCCCCATAAAGGATGGATTGTGCATTTAGCAGCTTTTAGAAACTGTGCAAGAACTACGAGACACGACTTACAGCATGGAAAGCCTGGTCTCTGTCTGTACAGTCCTGCAAGACTTAAAGCAGCCCTGACAGCAGAGCCCTAACCCCTCCCATCTGCATTTTCCCGGAAAGGAGCCTCCTCAGATGAATGTGCTCACCGTGGAAGCTCGCTGCAGTCACATCCTGCCACAGTACACTACCTCATCCATCTCCTCAACACTACACAAATGCACAGTGCTCGCCAGATCCAGCCGTTCTGGTTCAGACACAGACTCAGAAAGAGCCCACCATGGTTCTCTCTGTTGATAGGGCTACCAACATTGGGGCTATCTGGATCAAGGTTAAAAGGCATAAGGCTGATTATCATTCGGAGACCCCGGAGAGATGAGGACTCTTCTACCCTCTCCCCGGCTCTAAGGTCTGGGTTGAACAGCGAAAGCCACTCCTCAGTCCTATTTACAGTCTCTAACTGAACTTTCCCCAGTCGTTCCCAATCCCCTTTACCCACTACCACCGCTTCTCTTCACAGGCTGCTCAATAACTCCCTCAAGACCTACTGCCCTGAGTACAACCAGAACGCTGACTCTGTCCGGGTCAAGACCCGAGGCAAGAAGATAGTCCATGTGCTGAGCCATGCAGTGGACCAAATGAACAACTTTTCCAGGCTCCTGTCAGCCCTGAGTGAACTGAGCTGCATGTGTCCCAGACCAACTTCAAAGTCAGCAAGCAGGCAGGGCTCAGAAAGATAAAGGGACAGAGGTCTCAGAACATGAAACCAACCCCAAAGTTTCCAGAGAAAGAAGTTGGAGGCTCTCCACTGCCTCTATAACAAATGATCTTTCCATGGCTTCTGATGACACCAGCCTCCACCCAGCTAAAATCACCCTAGAGGTGGCTCTTTGTTCTGGACAGCTTTTGAGACTTGTAGCCAGGACCAAGCCTCCAGAAATGGTTAAATCAGAACCTTGGGGACAGACCCCTGTTCTCTTTGCTCTCCTTCCATTCCACACCTGCATGCCCTGGTCCAAATAAAATCAGTCTGGGTGGCAACCTATGTGTCTGGGTTCTCTCTGTCACTGACATGTCATCAGCGGCCATGCTTCTACTGTCTTGGCCCAAGGACTTTTCTAAAGCTGAATGGGGGAGGGGAGCCAGTGTGAGTATCCAGAGAGAAGGGCCCTGGAACCATTCCCAAAGCCTGGGAAAAGTCAGCCTTCCGAGGGTGGTTGTCTCAGGAGACTGGGAAGGAAAGTTCTGAGATGTGCTGCCTCCTTGGAAATGTCACTGACCAACAGCAGCTAAACATACAACACAGATCACAGCAGAACACATCTTTAGAGTAGTGGTCCCAGCTACTATGGAGACTGAGGTAGGGAATAACTAACTCAAGGACAGACTCGGCTTGAGAAAAAACTAAGCTAGGTGTTTTGGTGCAAACTGTAACCTCCAAATTTGAGAGGTGCAAGCAGGAACATCATATGTTCAAGATCAGTAGAAGCTCAGAAAAGAAAAGAAAAGAAAAAGTGCTCATCCGGTCTCAGCAATGTGTGTGACCTATGAAGACCAGTGGGCTGCATGGCAAACTGTCTCAAGTCAGAAGGGAAAAAAAATAGAGAGGGAGAAGGTGAGAAAAGAAATGAGAGTAAGAAAGAAGGGAAGAAAGAAAGAGAGAGAGGAGAGGAGAGGAGAAGAGAGGAGGGGAGAGGAGATATGGACAGCCATTTAGACTTCACAGACACTTCAGTGTTACTCCAGCCGGAAGTCAGTCCCTGTGCTCAGTCACCCTCACCCCAAGTCAAAGAAGTTGGAACTGAGCCCAGGAGTTTCAATTGGCTACCAATTCATGCTCTGTGTTATACATTTATTTTTGCAGTGCTAGAACTGAATCCAGAACCTTCCTCAACCTGGGTAAACATTCTGCCATCTGGTTACACACACACACACACACCCCCGCACCTTTTTTGCTACTGTTTGCTTGCATTAGAAAGATGGGGTCTCTCTTTGCAGAGACTGACCTTGAGTTCCTGGGCTCAGGCAAGCCTCCTGTCTCAGCCTGCTAGGACCTGAGGTTCCCCATGTGCAACATCAAAATCAGCTCTCAGCTTCTTTCCTTTGCATCTATGGGAGCCCTGGGCAGCTGAGATGGGAGTCAGAGAGTCTGGTGCCCTGCTCCTGCAGTTCCCTGTGCTTAGAAGACTGACCAGGGGGTTCACTTGAGCCAGAGGAGTTCAGGTCAGCCCGGGTATCACAGCAAAACCTGTCCACACAAAAGAGGAAAAGGAGAGAGAGGGAAAAAAAGAAAGGAGTAGCCAGGAGAGGAGAGAGTAGACAAAGGGACGGGAGAGGGAGGAGGGAGAAAAGACAGGGAGAGAGGGTTCCTCTGTGGGTCCCATATCTACCGTTCTTGTTCCCAGGATAGTGTGGGGCAGAGCAGGGAGTGTGGCTTAGGAAGGAGAGTGAGAAGCTGGGACCCAGAGCAAGGTGGAGGGCTGGGCACTGCTCAGGCTGGTCTGAGCAACTGCCTTCTCTGCACAAGGCTTTGGGACCCTTTCTGTAACACTTTGAAGACAAAGGAAGTGATCAAGAAGCACCCCAGGGGGTGATCAGGATTCCCTACAGGCAGAAGAAGCCTATTGCCATCTCCCCAACCCCCGAGCGCCCCCTGCCTGCCTTGCTCTGCAGTGAACCACCCTAGTCAGCCAATGAGGGCTGCCCCAAGGGCGTGTCCCACACACAGCAGGTATTTAAGTGCTGCTTGCTGCGGGTTCAACACACTTCTGATTCTGACAGACTCAAGAAGGAATCATCATGGTGCTCTCTGGGGACGACAAGACCAACATCAAGACTGCCTGGGGCAAGATTGGCGGCCACGCTGCTGAGTATGGCGCCGAGGCCCTAGAGAGGTGAGACCACGGAATCCAAAGCAGACACAGTGCACAGCGGGCAGGTCTTAACTGTGCTTTCCTGTGACCTCAACTTCTCCCCCAACCTTCTTTCCACAGGATGTTCGTGGCCTACCCCACCACCAAGACCTACTTCCCTCACTTTGATGTCAGCCACGGCTCTGCCCAGGTCAAGGGCCACGGCAAGAAAGTCGCCGACGCCCTGACCACCGCAGTTGGACACCTGGATGACCTGCCCGGTGCCCTGTCTGCTCTGAGCGACCTGCACGCCCACAAGCTGCGTGTGGACCCTGTCAACTTCAAGGTATGTGCTGGGGCTGAATGGTGCGGCAGTTGAGAGGCTGATGGGAGGTGGGGGGCAGCATCTGGGACAAGCCGGAAAGGCCTGGAGCCCCTCAAACCAAGGTGACTAGGTGTCTACTCCATGGTCTGAAACGTCCTGTCTCCACAGCTCCTGAGCCACTGCCTGCTGGTGACCCTGGCCAACCACATTCCTGCCGACTTCACCCCCGCAGTGCACGCCTCTCTGGACAAATTCCTTGCCTCTGTGAGCACCGTGCTGACCTCCAAGTACCGTTAAACTGGAGTTTCAGGGCGTCTCCTGCCAGGCTTGCCTTCTGGACAGGCAGTCTCCCCTCCCTTGCACCTGTACCTCTTGGTCTTTGAATAAAGCCTAAGTAGGAAGAAGCCTGTGTGCCTGGGTTGTCTGCATCTGCAAAGGTGCCCCGACTGACATGGGGAATCCTAGGGGAGGTCATATCCCCAGCCTGGGACTCAGGTCCCCTGTGCTGAGGCAGAATGTCAGACTAGAGTAGGGAGGAAAGGGGAGGACAAGTGGAGGGAAGAGGGGTCAAGCAGAGTCTCCTGCCCAGGGTCTCTGGGCAACCTCTTGTTCTGCAGTTCCTGGCTGGGTTACTCTTATCCTGGGTTTCCCATCAGACTAGGATAATTTTCACTACTGCTACCTTACATTACACACACACACACACACACACACACACACAAAACACCAAAAAAAGACCAAAAACAGAATTTCCAGGACTCCCCAACAGGTGACTGCTCCAGTCCTCCCTTTTTTCAGAGTGATATTGAATCCTCATTCACCCACCCCCTAAAATCTTTTTGAAGACCAGAAACAAGAATGAAACTTGGGGGGGGGGTGAATGGTGCCACTGCAGACACCAGACAAGTCTGTATGGGTGCCACACCTCATGCCCACGCTTTGGACACTAATGTCTGAGGACCATAAAGAGGTGAAAACTCAGTATGTGAGACAGGCTTGGCACCCATTTCCCGGCCCTGCACTGATGCCCCTCTCCACGGTAGAGACAAGGTTCAGAGCCACAGGAGCATAAGCGAATGTGGCCACACACAGGTGCCTTCTCCTACAGAGCAGGCTCTGAGTCTGGAGCAGCAGCAGACTTGGCAGCAGGCCATCCAAGCCCTCCACTGACCGCTCTGGCTTTTCTCTCCGGATCAAGGAATCATGTTTTAGGAATTCCTATCTCAGGCCCTCTCAGGAAGTGATGTCCTTAATACCGCTTGTACATTAGGGTGGGCTCTACTAGACAAACAGCTAACAATAGAGAGCCATCCCAAGACAGTAATGGTAGGTAGCAGGTGCCTACACCCAAAAGTGTCTGTTCTCCTTCTCTTCCTTGCTTGCTTCCTTCTTTCCTTCCTTCTGCTTCTTTTTTTAGGGCTTCATGTAGCCCAGGCTGGACTCAAATACTTTTATGTAGCCAAGGATGACCTTGAGCTCCTGATCCTCTTGCTTCTAACTCCTGAGTGCAGAGATTTAAAATATGTGCCTCCATGTCCCATCTGTGCAGGGCTTGGGAACTGAACGCAGGGCTGGATAAAGTTCATATATACATATGCGATACTATATACACACATCCATGCACACATGTATACATCCATGCATACAAATGCACATGTTGCGCAAACATTCTATCAACAGAGTTATGTTTGTACCTCACAATAGAATATTCTTCAGCCATGGACACTAAAGAGTAAATTTTGTATATTATGTGAGTGAGCTAAAAAAAAAATGTTGAGCAGGGCCTGGGGGGGGGGGGAGAATGTAGAACAGAAGAAGCCAATGGAGCAAAGACCGCACAGCACATGATTTTATGTTTGTAAAATATCAAAGTGAGCAAATCTATAGCGACGGCAAGCACCCTCCTGGTTGGCAGGGGCTTTGGGAAGGGCTGGATAGCTAACACTAGGGGGCTGGAGGCTCTGTTTAGGGGAGGAAAAATTCAGGAAATGGGTATAAGGGATGACTGCATAACATTGCAAATTACATAAGATCACTAACTTGTACACATCAAAGATAGCTAAATTACACAGGGCTTTGTGGCACATGCCTGCAATCCCAGAACTTGGGGGGTAGAACATATTCACACAGACACACATACTAGAGAGACAGAGAGAACTCTTTAGTGTAGTAGTGAGTGAATCACTGCCCCTTGCTGTCATTATTGAGACACAGTATAGGTATCCATAAAGTTATTGTCCCCAAAAGAACTTGTCCTGGGATCCAGGCATATATTACTTCTCATCCACTTTATTATTATAACTCTAAGAAGAATTTATTTTTGAATATAATAAATTTGGAATTTATTAAGAGGGATTGTGTTGGGGGAAGGGAGCATAGAGCCAGGATCTCATTATGTAGCTCTGGATGGTCTGAAATCCCTATGTAGACTGGGATGGTCTTGAACTCACAGAGACCCCTTTACCTCTCACTCCTGGGTGCTGGGATTAACCTGTGCCTCTGCCACCACACCCAGTTTAAAGGGCTTTTTAATGTAGTTTTGAATTTTTTAAATTTTATTTTATCAGTATGGGTGTTTTGACTGCATGAGTGTGTGCACACCACTAGCAGCCCGTGGAAGACAGAGAAAGGCTTTGGATCCACTGGATCTGGAGTTACACACAACTGTGAGCTGCCATGTAGGGGTCGGGAATCAAATCCAGGTCCTTTGGGAAAATAGCCAGTGCTCTCAACTGCTGAGGCGTCTCTCCAGTCCCTTTAAATGTAGATTGAAATATGTGAAATTTAATAAAAAAGAGCCGTGCTCCTGGGGAAAACTAAGATAGACCCAAGAAAGGCTATGGGACTACTCGAGGGAAAGTTACGCCAAGAGGAAATCCTTTTCACTACTGAATGAGAAAGGGACGAACACCTATGAAATATCCTAAGGACTCAGGAGGCAGGATAAATTGGCAGTGTCAAAATGCACATAAATTGTAATACGGTTGTAGATATTAGATACTTTTGTCTATAGAGCTTTGGGGCTCGGGGGGGGGGGGGGGGGGGGGAGGGCTATTAGTCCAGGATAAACCCAGCACCTAGGCGAGTTGAAACGCAGCGGCGCCCTCTGGCGGCACCCCGGGTTTCCGGGCGTCTTTGCCCACAGCCGGGAAGACAGGAGCGAGGCCACAGCTCAGTGAAGATGTCTCTGTCCCAGACTGACCGCGCTCTGGTTCTCGCGCTGTGGAAAAAGATGAGCACCAATGTTGGAATCTACACTACCGAGGCCTTGGAGAGGTAAGGACCCACTCGGGCGCCCTCGGGCTCACCTTCCGATGGACGGCGGGGCGACGGCGGGCTCTCTCTACACCTCCCAGCCAGGATGCACCCACCTCAGTCTTCCCACAGGACCTTCATGGCTTTCCCCTCCACCAAAACCTACTTCCCACACTTGGACCTGAGCCCCGGCTCTAGCCAGGTTAAAGCCCATGGCCAAAAGGTAGCCGATGCACTGACTCTCGCTGCCCACCACCTGGACGACCTGCCTGGTTCTCTCTCTGCTCTCAGCGATCTGCATGCTCACAAGTTCCGCGTTGACCCCGCTAACTTTCAGGTGGGTTCTGGGACTGAGCTGCTCTGGTGGCTGCTGCAGAGGAGGGTCCCTTCAAGTCTGGGTGTCAGGGAGAGATAAAAACAAGGCGGGGCGATTCTTTCTCTAATCCAGTTCTTCAGCCACTGTCTGCTGGTGACTCTTGCCCGACACTATCCTGGAGACTTCAGCCCAAAGATGCACGCCTCCCTAGACAAGTTCCTGGGCCTTGTGACTTTGGCACTGGTCTCCAAATATCGCTGACGATGTATCCTGGGATCCCAAAGCAAGGTTCCAAGAGGCTGGAATTTCAGCTAAGCTGGAGTCATAGACCTCCTGTGAAAGCGGGCAGATCCTTGTATTTTGGTTTGGTTTATTTTTCGTTTTAAGATAGGCTTAATGGTCTCGTGTAACCCAGCCTGGCCTCTCAGATCCATAATATAGACTAGGTTGGTTTTGAACTCCTGATCCTTCTGTTTCCAGTCCCATCTCCAACCTACCCCCATGCCCTATGCCCACCTACCAGTCCATGGATTACAAGGCTTGCCTGCCCTACCACACCCGGCTCCACAGAGACTCTTTTTTGTTGTTGTTGGTATTGTTTTTTGTTTTTTTTTTTTTCCCCGAGACAGGGCTTCTCTGTAGCTTTGGAGCCTGTCCTGGAACTACCTCTTGTAGACCAGGCTGGACTCAAACTACAGAGATTCACCTGTTTCTGCCTTCAGAGTGCTGGGATTAAAGGCGTGTGTCACCAGTGCCTGGTGAGACTCTCTTTATTTTAATTTAACCCTTTGTCTGTGTTCTGTGTTGGAGGTGGGAAGAGGGGCCTCCTGCATGCAGAAGTGCTCTAAGCTGTAGAAACTGTAGCTAGCAGAGAAAGCATGGGCAGGTAATGAATGAATTCAATCTTTAGAGCAGGTAATCAGGTTCTGTGAACACACTGCAAAGAGCTGAGTGGTAGCAAGAATACCACCTGCAGCTGGAGGGCCTGTACCTCCACATGTGCCCAGGCATCAGGGGAGCCTTGGGCCATCTCCACCGTGGAGCATCTATGGCCCTGACTTACAAATTCATGCCTCTAACCTTGGCTGCATCAGTTGCAGAATGGTAACTTTTGGGTCTCAAAAGGGTGACAGGTACAAAGGTCACAGGTCAGCATAAGGGACAATTAATAAAAAGCTAGCATGCTGGTGGCTGGGCAGGAAGTCAGGCTGGAAAGTCAAACTGAGAAAGTAGGGATGAAGGAGGGCAGAGTGAGGAGACACCAGCCAGCTGCCCAGAAAGCAAGACATGCTAGAGGACAAGTAAAGCCACCAGCCACGTGACAATACTTAGATTAGTAGAGATAGGTTATTCTAAATGTAAGAGTTGGCTAGTAACAACCCGAGCTATTGGCCGAGCATTTACAAGTAATATTAGTGTTTGTGTGGCAATTTGGAAACAGTGGCCAGGGCGGAGAGTGGCAGTCAGGACAGAAAAGCTGTGCCCTCTACCTTGGCTTCTGGTCTGTGTCTAGACTCTGCTCACGGCCAAGTCTTATTGCAAGGCTAGATCCATACATGGAGGTCACAGCTATAGACGCTGCTCAATGAATGTGTGCGGGAATGTCCAGGACACTGGGCACTGTGCCAGAGAAAATCACAGTCATGAACTCCTGCCTGCTCAGCCCAGCCATGCCCAGGGTATGTGGGTATGTGTGTGTGTTTGGGAGTTCAGGTATCAGGGAGGCTGTGGTTAAAGAATTCTGTGCAAGACTCAACTGCTTGGGATGAGGTGACTGCAGTACGGAAACCTGTCATGTAGAAAAGAGACAAGGGCACCTCCAACCCGGCCTTCACTGGTTTTCAAAGATGGATGGGAGTTTTTTTTTGGCTACCTAAGATCCATCGTGACTGTGGCAGAAACCTGACTTTAACCTACTGCCCACTGGCTACATCTCAGGCTAAGTAACGTGTCCAGCACATCTATTAGTCAGTCTTCTTAATCGACATAAGGCAAACTGTTTCCTTAATTAATAAACAGAAGAAACAGTGACTTCATCTCCCAAAGCACATGCACGATACACGTTCTGTGACTTGGGGGAAACGCTGACCGTGGAACTACATAAAGAACAAACAAGGGACACATAACAGTTAGTCATACCTGAGACCGACTGGGCCGGGTAGATGCAGGGGGCTGAGAAAGCACTGTTTCCAGAGTGTCTGGGAAGGACCAAAACAGAAGCATTTGAACCAGCACCCACAGTGACACTTCCTAGCACAATACTGGAGCTAGCCCATCCACCAGGGGCCAGGAAGAGGAAAAGGGTCATATTTTCCTAACCTGGACATCCGTGTGTCATGGATGTTGCAGCACAGATGTGTGGGTCATGTGGGTCCTTGAAATGAAGACTCAGAGACACTTTGAGCCTTTGCGGCCTTAGGAGTCCCGGCCTCGGTGGACTGAAGTTTTCCCTCAGCCCATGGCATTTTTATATTTCCCTATATTTACACTTTAACCGTAAGATGCCCATATGCTCAAAATATCTGAATGAAGTTTCCAAAATTACAATGCCAAGTACAACTACCTGATTCAAGAGGTACCACCATTTTGCCTGTTGCCCCAACCAAGATTTTCATGGGCTTTGCATCCATGGGAAACTCTAAGACAAGATTCACATCTGCAATACACAGGATGAATTAGGGCTGGGTTCTAACTCCATAGCTAGGCCAGGTATGTCCCAGAGTGGGTGGGTTATGGCTAGTGGTGGATGCGGACACGCGTGTGCACACCCACCCCCACACACAGGTTGGGGCGGTGAAGGGGGTCAGTGCTTGCTAACTCTCTGGTGCCAGACCACCAGAAACCCTTCCATATCTTGTGTCATGGTCTGTGGGCACTCTGACATGAGGCAGTATGAAGATTATTGGTGCCCCTGGCTCGTGGTCCTTCAGGTTCACATGGAATCGATGCTGTCACAAGGTGTCCTGGCCTCCCAGGTTACAGGTGACAAATCCTAGGACTTTCCATGCTTGAAGAAACAGGACTAACCAATACCAGCTAAATCTGCAGCCACAGATCAAAACATTGGATCTGAGTTACTTCCTAACACAAGTCAGGGAAATCTTAGGTACAAAAACTCCCAGAGCTGTAGACACACTCACCTTTAAAACAAAAACAAACCAACACACACACACACACACACACACACAAGACAGACTTAGGGATAGAACTCGGGAATGGGGCCCTTATCTTACATAGGCAAAGATTTGATCTTTAGTAGCACAAAATAACAAACAAACAAAAAGCAAAGTAAAAACATAAAAACGGGCTGTTGGCTGGACATTTAGCTCAGTCATTACCTAGGCCAAGCTCACAACCACAAACTACACTGCTGAAGACACAGAGACAGCGCCAGAAATACTCTCTGATTCCTACCCCTTTTTGCTGGACAAGTCCAGGACCTGCCAATACACTGACCCCTAGAGAGTAGGGCAGCTTGTTGGGAGAGGTTAGGCTGGCCTCAGCACCAGGTATTTCTGGGAAAACCAAAGCACAGTATCTTTCCTTCTTGGTGCATCTTATGAGCTGAAGGTCCCCTGCGCAGGGAACCAGGTGACTGTTCCCATTTTCTGACACTAGGGCTGGAGTGTGGTTTTTCCAGGGACATATACAGAGTATCCATAGGAACTGGAATGGCACCAAGAGACTCCCGAGATGATTGACACCCATCCAGTTTAGTGAATAACGTACAGTTAACTGAGACTCCTAACCAGCAGAGGGGAATTACTACGACCACATTCATCTAAAGTCAGCAAGTGTCTGAACTCATCTACACATAGATACAGTTCTGTGTCTGTAGCACAAACGCACTTAGATAATCACGGAGTCAAAATAGCAGGAGAGGGCGTTGGAGAGATGGTTCATCAGTGAAGAGCAAGTACAGCTGTTGCCGAGGACCTGGGTTCAGCTCCCAGAATTGAACATCAGCTGGTCAATAGCCACCTATAACTCCAGATTCAAAGGCATTGATCCTATGCCCCCTCTGAACTCCATAGGCGTCTGTTTTCACGTGTGCACAGACGAACACTTAGACTGATACCTATTTCTTATAATTAGCTCTGGCTGACCTGGAACTCACCATATAGATCAGGTTGGCTTCAAACTCATAGAGACCCACCTGTCTCTGTGTTCCAGCACTAGAATTAGAGATGTGTGCCTCTTTGCCCAGCTATATCTATATATCGATAGATCGATAGATAGATGGATTGATTGATTGATTGATAGATATAGTTTTGTTTTGTTTTTGGTTGTATGGTGTTTTGTATGTCTATTGCATATCATGTGCATGCAGGGTCCTTGGAGCACAGAAGAGGGGGTTGGATCTTCTGGAAGTGGAGTTCCAGATGGCTATGAATTGCTATGTGAGTTCTGGATGTCAAACCCAATACACCTCGGCCATCTTAGACTTTCTGTTGCTGTGAAGTATGGCAACGGTTATAATGAAAACATTTGAGGCGTGACCTAACCGCAGAGGAAGCAAAATGTGACTGCCTCACTGAAAAAGGTACCAAGCCACGTGGCCAACATAGACAAGAATTATGGGTTAATATAAGTTATAAGAGTTAATAAGAAGCCTGAGATACTAGGCCAATCAGTTTATTATTAATGTAGACCTCTGTGTGGTTTCTTTGGGACTTAATGATTACAGGAACCAGGCAGGACAGAAAACTCAGCCAACAAGGACTAAATGGATGAGGGATTTGGTGGGACAGAAACCTTAGTCAACAAATGGTGCCTAACATGTGGACAACTGCATCCACAGAAAGCCTTAGAGAGTTTGGGAAGTAATTCTAGACACAAAAAGAACAAAGTTAAGTATTGCTTCTTGGTAGCATTTTCTCAGATGGACTCTGTTTGCAGGAGGCAAGTGCATCTCATTTAAGAGAGGCTTTCTGACTCAGCCTCAGCTGCAAAACTTTGCAGCTCTTTTAAGAGGTCCTGCCACGTAACACTTAAATTGTGTCGATGAAAAGCTGACTGCATACTTTTTGGTAGTGGCAGGGACCTTGAAATGTCATAGAGTTGTGACAATAAATTTGGTTCTGGCCAGTACCTCTGCCATGAGGCTGGAATCTCAGAAAGCTAAGGAATGGTCTGGATCCAGCCATCAAAGCCATGGCTTTAATTTTAGCCATATCGCTTAGCATATTAAAGACTCATGTGGTAAGAAAAAGAGAGATACAGTAAAGACAGATTCAGATGAAGAAAACCTGTAAGCGGATTAAAGTGTGTTTAAAAATATATGTAGGCTTGGGAAATAAAAGAAAAAGGATAAAAGTCCTTAAAAGTAAAAAGAAAAAAAAAGAGTAGTTGGGTGTAGTGGTACACACCTCTAATCCCAAGACTTGGGAGTCAGAGGCAGACAGATCTCTGTGATTTAAAGGCCAGTCTGGTCTACAAAACCTAGATCCAGCACAGGCTCTAAAGCTACAGAGAAACCCTGTCTCAAAAAACCAAAAATAAAATATAATAATAAAAAGAAATAGAAGTTAAAATAAAGTCACCTAAGGATTAATCTGGATACTGTATGTTATTATGTTCTCTATGGAATTGTTTGAATGCCTAGGAAGGAACAACAGCTGCTAAAAGATATTTGCTTATAAATGCTCCTGAATTAATCCAAGATAGGAATTTTGAAAATACCTTGACTTCAAAATTGAAGTCAAAAGGTATATTACTTTGGAGAAGAGATTTTGCTTTTGTTTCCGCAGGAAATGAGAGGCTGTGGATTCATTTCAGGTTAAGAGATATCAGGTTTGATCAAGGAAGAGCCCCTGAGAAATCTCCAATAGAAGCAGATGGCCCAAATGTCTGAGTTCTACATCCAGAACAGATTCAAGATGCTGCCTAAGATAATGAAGCCTCACAGGATACTCCAGTCAAGACTTGACCAAAATTCTAAATTTTCTTTAGGTCCCCATAATACTATCAGCATCCCCAATCAGCAAGAAGTAGCCTGGAAAACTACACCCACATTTCCAAAAAAGGGACTATGGATAATTTTCATTGTTTGGAATGTGGGTTACAAGTTGTTATGAATAATGATCAGGAAGAAAGCTAAACAATGGAGATTCGATTCAGAGTCCTTGTTTTGTTTGTTTTTTTAAAAAGGGGGGTTGCTGTGGGACATTGGTCTTTTACTGTCACTTGTATTATTTTTAATAAAATGCTGATTGGCCAGTAGCCAGGTAGGAAATATAGGTGGGGCAACAGGGCAGGAAGTAGAGGCAGGGAAAGAGGAAGGCTGGGAAGAAGAAAGCACAGTCCGCAGTCGTGATCCAGCCGCAGAGAAAGCAAGATGTGACTGCCTCGCTGAAAAAAGGTACCAAACCACGTGGCCAACATAGACAAGAATTATCAGTTAATATAAGTTGTAAGATTTAATAAGAAGCCTGAGATACTAGGCCAATCAGTTTATAATTTAAAAAACAGAAAACATTTATTTGGGGTGGCTTTCTTAGAGTTCAGAGGTTCAGCCTACTATCATCAGGGCAGGGAGAATGGCAGTGTACAGGCAGATGTGGTTCTGGTTACATCTTGGCCAGATGGTAACAGGAAGTGGAGTGAGACTCTAGGCAGTATCCTGAACACAGGAAACCTCAAAGCCTGCCCCTACAGTGACACACTCCCCTCACAACACAAGGCCATGCCCCTTCCAATAAAGTCACATGTCCTAACAATTCCACTTCCTATGAGATCATGGGGGCCGATTACATTTAAACTACCACACTCGACTATATATATTTTTAATTAAATAAAAAATAATCTCTAGGGGCTGGCGAGGTGGCTCAGTGGTTGGGGGCACTGACTGCTCTACCAGAACCCAGAATCAATTCCCAGCACCCACATGACTGCTCACAACTTTCTTTTCTTTCAGGTCCAGGGAACCTGACTCACATGGAAAAACACCAACGCACAGAAAATAAAAAAAATAAAATAAAAATAAAAAAGAAATAAATATGTCTCTAAAATATAGTAAAGGGCACTACAAAAATGAATGTCAAGACAGACATCTTCTCAAAAGCGAGTATGTGGGAACGATGCTACATAGTTTTAATAGAAGCAAACGCAGAGAAATTTCTGTGATTTCAAGGCCAGCTGGTCTACAGAGCAAGTTCCAGGACAGTAAGACGTTGTCTTAAAAAAATTAAAAATAGTGCCGGAGGAAAGTGGCTCACGGCTCTAATCTCTGCATTCAGGGGGCAGAGGCAGTGAGTTTGGGGCCAGCCTGGTCTATAAGAGATGGTTCCAGGACAGCTAGGGCTGTTACACAGAGTAAACCTGTCTCAAAAAAAAAAAAATCAAATCAAACAAGACATTGAGTATATATATATACGATGGTGTAATCATCCTTGACTTGCTCAGATTCTTGCAGCCCGTGCAAACACAGGCTGGGGGAAGGATGGTTTGAGTAGCTGTGGTCTAGCAGAGAGATCAGCTGTGCAGCAGGTTGCAGCCAGATGCAGTTGCTCTGAAGGGAGTCTGAGCACTGCTCTCCCTACAGAAGCCTCCCTGGAGGCATTTCCCTTCCCTCTGCCATCTCTCCAGCCTTCATTTTTATTCATATGTAGGAAAACACCTAGGCAATAAGCTAAAGTCCATCCTAGCATTCACACCCTGTTGTGTTACCAATGGGAGACAGTCTAGGTCGTATCTCTCCACCCAGAGAAAGGCTGAAGTAAAGTCTGGGACTGAGCCTACTGTCTTCATTAAGTCTAAACAAAGACACAGCTGGAGAGAAGGAGGGATGAAGAGAAGAAAGAAGAGAGAAGGGAGGAGGGAGGGTGGAGAAGGGAGGAAAGGTAAGAGAAGAAGAAGGGGAAGAAAGGGGGAATGATAGTAGGAAAAGGGCAGGGGAGGAGAAAGGAGAAAAGAACAGAGGAATTTGGCTCCTTCCATGCTCCCTAAGGCTAAGACTTACTCTTTGAGGATCTCAGGGAGGGGAGACTGAAACACTACTTACAGAGGGGCACCCCATCACCAAGAGTCAAGCATCCCTTATTCCTCTAAGTCCCCAGCATCATATCTTTTTTGTCCTAAGAGCCAGGACAAATCTGCGGTTGGAGCTGGGCCAGAGCAAGGAAAGGGTAGGAAGAGCTTAGGAAAGAGTAGGAAGCATGCCAGGGGGCACTTCTGCCAAAGGCTGAACTTCTGTACCCTGGGAATTGGACCCTCCATCTTCCCAGACATCTGTCTGGAGGGAGGGGAGCAGGAAAGGGGAAGAAGCATCTGAAGCTAAGGCTGGGGTCAGGACAGCTCCATCCACAAGGTTCTTGCTCCTGTGAGTACAGTGCTGACCTCCAAACACTGGACCCTCAGACCTGCAGCACCAGGCCCTCGTGCCTGTCCCAACCCGCACCTCTTGGTCTGAACAAGATGTGTGTACACTTGAGCTGCTTGTGTCCCTGACATGCCAACAGAGAGCACGGACATACTGCCTTGGCCCAGGATCTTTCTGTAGCTGCATTGGGGGAGGATAGCAAGAGAAAAAGTTGCAGAGATGTCCTGGGAAGACTAGCCTTAAGAAGTCCTCTCAGGAGACAGAGAAGAAACTCTTTTTTTTTTTTTAATTTACTTATAAAAATTTCCACTTTCTCCCCTCCCCCCAATACCCTCCCATTCCCCCCACTCCCTCTCCTCCTCCCTCTCCAGTCCTAACATAAAAGAAATTCTTAATAAGACATTCCACCTCTTTTGAAATATCATTTGACCCATACCCCCTAAGCACAAAACAAAGATCACAACAAAATACTTGTACAAAAACACACACATACACACTCACACACAGAAAAACAGAAATGTATGAAGGGAGAGGGGGAAGATAGAAAATCAGAGAGAATGAGAAAAAGAAAAATGGACAGCCATTTAGACTTCACACTTTTTTGTTATTCTAGTAGGAAGTCAATCGCTCTGATCAGTCACCCTCACCCCAAGTCAAAGTTGGAACTGAGCCCAGGAGTTTCAGTTGGCTACCAGCTCATACTGTGTTTTATCATACATTTATTTTTGCAGTGCTAGAACTGAATCCAGAACCTTCCTCAGCCTGGGTAAACATTCTGCCATCTCGTTACACCCGCAGCTTCTTTGCTGCCATTTGCTTATATTAGAAAGATGGGGTCTCTCTTTGCAGAGACTGACCTTGAATTCCTGGGCTCAAGAAAGCCTCCTGTCTCAGCCTGCTAGGACCCGAGGTTCCCCATGTGCAACACCAAAATCAGCTCTCAGTTTCTTTCCTTTGCATCCATGGGAGCCCTGGGCAGCTGAGATGGGAGTCAGAGAGTCTGGTGCCCTGCTCCTGCAGTTCCCTGCACTTAGAAGACGGACCAGGGGGTTCACTTGAGCCAGAGGAGTTCAGGTCAGCCCGGGTATCACAGCAAAACCTGTCCACACAAAAGAGGAAAAGGAGAGAGAGGGAAAAAAAGAAAGGAGTAGCCAGGAGAGGAGAGAGTAGACAAAGGGACAAGAGAGGGAGGAGGGAGAAAAGACAGGGAGAGAGGGTTCCTCTGTGGGTCCCATATCTACCGTTCTTGTTCCCAGAATAATGTGGGGCAGAGCAGGGAGTGTGGGTTAGGAAGGAGAGTGAGAAGCTGGGACCCAGAGCAAGGTGGAGGGCTGGGCACTGCTCAGGCTGGCCTGAGCAACTGCCTTCTCTGCACAAGGCTTTGGGAGCCTTACTTCTTTCCCAAACACCCATCATTGGAGACAAGTGAAGGGGCACAAAGCACCCCAGCAGGTGATCAGGAACCTACCCATGGTGGATGCCTATTGCCATCTCCCCAACACTGGGCATCCCCTGCCAAACTTGCCCTGGAGTGAACCACCCTAGCCAGCCAATGAGATCCGCCCCGAGGGCGTGTCCCAGACACCACAGGTATTTAAGTGCAGCTTGCTGCAAGTTCAACCAACTTCTGATTCTGACGGACTCAGGAAGGAATTCATCATGGTGCTCTCTGAGGAGGACAAGTCCAACATCAGGACTACCTGGAGCAAAATTAGCGGCGACGCTGCTGAGTATGGCGCCGAGGCCCTAGAGAGGTGAGACCAGGGCCTAAGGACCTCTAAGGACCACGGAATCCAAAGCAGACACCGTACACAGCGGCAGGCCTTTACTGTGCTTTCCTGTAACCTCAACTCCTCCGCACACCTTCTTCCCACAGGATGTTCCTGGCCTACCCAACCACCAAGACCTACTTCCCTCACTTTGATGTCAGCCATGGCTCTGCCCAGGTCAAGGCCCACGGCAAGAAAGTTGCCGACGCCCTGACCAATGCAGTCGGACACCTGGATGATCTGCCTGGTGCCCTGTCTGATCTGAGCGACCTGCATGCCCACAGTCTGCGTGTGGACCCTGTGAACTTCAAGGTATGTGATTGGGCCTGATGGCGGCAGCCATAGGGGATTTGGGAGTTTGTGGCAGCATCTGGGACCAGCATGGAGGGCGTGGTATCTCTCGAGCCCAGGGCAAGGAACACGGTGGTTACAGAGTACAGCCCAGGCAACTAGGTTTCTATTGCCACGGTCTGAAACTTCCTGTCTCCACAGCTCCTGAGCCACAGCCTGCAGGTGACCCTGGCCAACCACCAGCCCACTGAATTCACCCCTGAGGTGCACGCCTCAATGGACAAATTCCTTGCCTCTGTGAGCACCGTGCTGACCTCCAAGTACCGTTAAACTGGAGCTTCAGGGCGTCTCCTGCCAGGCTTGCCTTCTGGACAGGCAGTCTCCCCTCCCTTGCACCTGTACCTCTTGGTCTTTGAATAAAGCCTAAGTAGGAAGAAGCCTGTGTGCCTGGGTTGTCTGCATCTGCAAAGGTGCCCCGACTGACATGGGGAATCCTAGGGGAGGTCATATCCCCAGCCTGGGACTCAGGTCCCCTGTGCTGAGGCAGAATGTCAGACTAGAGTAGGGAGGAAAGGGGAGGACAAGTGGAGGGAAGAGGGATCAAGCAGAGTTTCCTGCCCAGAGTCCCTGGACAACCTCTTGTTCTGCAGTCTCTGGCTGGGTTACTCTTACCCTGGGTTTCCCACCATTTTCAACATGAATTTGCCGGACTATGATGTTCTTCACTACTGCTACTTTTCATTACACACACACACACAGAGAGAGAGAGAGAGAGAGAGAGAGAGAGAGAGAGAGAGAGAGAGAGAAAACCAGAATTTCCAGGACTCCCCAACAGGTGACTGCCCCAGTCCTTCTTTTTTTCACAGTGATATTGAATCCTTGTAGTCCAGCACAAACGCACTTAGATAATCACGGAGTCAAAATAGCAGGAGAGGGCGTTGGAGAGATGGTTCATCAGTGAAGAGCAAGTACAGCTGTTGCCGAGGACCTGGGTTCAGCTCCCAGAATTGAACATCAGCTGGTCAATAGCCACCTATAACTCCAGATTCAAAGGCATTGATCCTATGCCCCCTCTGAACTCCATAGGCGTCTGTTTTCACGTGTGCACAGACGAACACTTAGACTGATACCTATTTCTTATAATTAGCTCTGGCTGACCTGGAACTCACCATATAGACCAGGCTGGCTTCAAACTCATAGAGACCCACCTGTCTCTGTGTTCCAGCACTAGAATTAGAGGTGTGTGCCTCTATGCCCAGCTATATCTATATATCAATGGATAGATAGATAGAAAAATAGATAGATTGATAAGTATAGCTTTGTGGGGTTTTTTTTTGCTTTTATGGTGTTTTGTATGTCTATTACATATCATGTGCATGCAGTGTCCTTGGAGCACAGAAAAGGGGGTTGGATCTCCTGGAACTGGAGTTACAGATGGCTGTGAACTGCTATGTGGGTTCTGAAAATAAAATCCAGGTCCTGTGGAAAGCACTCAATATTCCTAAATGCTGAACTATCTCTGCAACTCTGGCTATTACAAATTTTTAAACAAGAAAAAAAAAATCAAAAATACAGGGTGATGTACAGTAGAATACACTTTTAACCTCAGTGTTCTGGATACTGACGCAGGTGGATCTCTGCAAGTTCAAAACCAGCCAGTTCTACATAGTAGGCACCAGGTAGTGAGGGCTTATGGTGAGGCCTTGTCAAATTCAAAGTAAGCAAAGAAATAAACAAATAAGGTTGGAGTGATGGGTTTGCAACTATGAACATGTTCTGCTCCTGCCCAGGAGCCAGGCAGATTCTCAGTATTCACATCAGGACGCTCTCGAGAACCTGAAAGCTCAGTTGGAATGAGATTTGATGGGTTAGAGAGATGGTTTAGCGGATAAGAGCACTGACTGCTCTTCCTGAGGACGTGGGATCAATTCCCAGACCCACATGGCAGCTCACCTCTGTCTGTAACTCCAATTCCGGGAAATGCAACACACTTACACAGACATACATGCAGGCAAAACCACCAGTGCACCGGAAATAAAAATAAAGAATGATAGAAAGGGAGATCTGATTCCTCTGGCTTCCATGGACTCTACACACAAGCACATAGAAATATATACAAGAATAAAAATAATTTTAAAAATAACTTAAATGCTGGGTGATGGTGGCACATACCTTTAATCCCAGCACTTTGGAGTCTGCGGCAGGAGGTTCTCTGAGTTTCAGGCCAACCTGAAACAAGTCCCAGCACCATCAGCTCTGTTACACTGAGAAACCCAGTCTCAAGGAAAAAAAACTTTAAAATATTTACATGTTTTTATGAGTATGAATGTTTTGCCTGCATGGACACATCTGTGGACCACTTTTGTGCCTGGTGACCATGGGCAGAAGAGGGTATCAGACTCCCTGGAACTGTAGTTACAGATGGCTATGAGCCACCATATAGGTGTTAGAAACTGAACCCAAGACCTCCGCAAGAGCAAGGACTGCTCTAAACAGCTGAGTCAAATATCCCTCTCTGTAACTGCCTGGCTGTCCTGGCAGTGTGTCAATTTGTAGACTGGCCTTGAACTTACTGAGTCTGCTTGCCTCTGCCTCCAGTGGGCTAAAATTTAAAACTTGCATCACCACATCTCGGCCATCTTAGGCTTTCTGTTGCTATGAAGAGACACTATGACCACAGCACCTCTTTTAAGAAAAATTTTTATTTGGGGTGGCCTTCATACAGTTCAGAGGTTCAGCCCATTATCATCAGGGCAGGGAGTATGCAGTGTTCAGGCTGATGTGGTTCTGGTTACAACTGACCAGATGGTAACAGGAAGTGGAGTGAGACACTAGGCAGTATCCTGAACACAGAAAATCTCAAAGCCTGCCCTTACAGTGACACACTCCCTCCACAACACAAGGCCATGCCCCTTCCAAAATCACACATCTTAACATTTCCACTTCCTATGAGATTATGGGGGCCAATTACATTTAAACTACCACACTCACTATATATTTTTTTAAATTAAATGAAAATAATCTCTAGGGGCTGGCGAGGTGGCTCAGGGGTTGGGGGCACTGACTGCTCTTCCAGAACCCGGAATCAATTCCCAGCACCCACATGACTGCTAACAATTTTCTGTTCTTTCAGTTCCAGGGAACCTGACTCACATGGAAAAACCCCAATGCACATAAAATAAAAACAGATAAAACCGTGTCTTAAAAAAGCAAACATAGTACTCGGAGGTAATAGCGCAGGCCTTGAATCCCTGCACTCAGGAGGCAGAGGCAGGGCGATCTCTGTGAGTTCGAGGCCAGCCTGCTCTACAAGAGCTTGTTCCAGGACAGCTAGGGCTGTTTCACAGAGAAAACCTGTCTCGAAAATAAGCAAAAAAAAAACAAAAAAATCAAAGCAAATGAGAACACTGAGTATATATGATTGTGTACTCCATCCTTGACTTGCTCAGATTCTTACAGCCCGTGCAAACACAAGCTGGGGGAAGGATGGTTTGAGTAGCTGTGATATAGCAGAGAGACCAGCTGTGCAGCCCATTGCAGCCAGATGCAGTTGCTCTGAAGGGAGTCTGAGCACTGCTCTCCCTACAGAAGCCTCCCTGGAGAAATTTCCCTTCCCTCTGCTTCCCTGGGTGTTAGCAGCAGCCAGAAACTCTCCTGCCATTGATCTGAGGCCCCTGGCTCCAGGCTGGCGTCTTTGACAGCCTGCCTGGCTACCATGTTCTGGAACTTGACCAGATTGCCAGGTCTTTTCTCGAAGGAGCCAGTGCATGTTGCACTAGATACAGCTATCAGGATGGTGGCAGGAACCACATGCAACGTCTTCTGGGCAAGGACGGCTCCTGGAGACTTCTTTCTTCCTCTCCCCTGTGGACTCTATTCCCTCACAGCCAACTCATTTTAATTTTATTAAAAATAATGTATTCGTTTTTAGTTTATGTACATTAGTGTTTTGCCTGTATGTCTGTCTGTGCGATGGTGGCAGGTTCCCTGGAATTAAAATTACAGACAGTTGCGAGCTGCCACGAGGGTGCTGGGAATTGAACCCGGGTCCTCTGGAGCAGCAGCCAGTGCTCTTCCCTGCCGAGCCATCTCTCCAGCCCTCATTTTTATTCATATGTAGGAAAACACCTAAGCAATAAGCTAAAGTCCATCCGAGCATTCACACCCTGTTGTGTTATCAATGGGAGACAGTCTAGGTCGTATCTCTCCACCCAGAGAAAGGCTGAAGTAAAGTCTGGGAATGAGCCTACTGTCTTCATTAAGTCTAAACAAAGACACAGCTGGAGAGAAGGAGGGATGAAGAGAAGAAAGGAAAGAGAAGGGAGGAAGGAGGGTGGAGAAGGGAGGAAAGGTAAGGAGAGGGAGAAGGGGAGAGGAGGGGGAATGATAGTAGGAAAAGGGCAGGGGAGGAGAAAGGAGAAAAGAACAAAGGAATTTGGCTCCTTCCATGCTCCCTAAGGCTAAGACTTACTCTTTGAGGATCTCAGGGAGGGGAGACTGAAACGCTACTTACAGAGGGGCACCCCATCACCAAGGGTCAAGCATCCCTTATTCCTCTAAGTCCCCAGCATCATATCTTTCTTGTCCTAAGAGCCAGGACAAATCTGCGGTTGGAGCTGGGCCAGAGCAAGGAAAGGGTAGGAAGAGCTTAGGAGAGAGTAGGAAGCATGCCAGGGGGCACTTCTGCCAAAGGCTGAACTTCTGTACCCTGGGAATGGGACCCTCCATCTTCCTGGATATCTGTCTGGAGGGAGGGGAGCAGGAAAGGGGAGGAAGCATCTGAAGCTAAGGCTGGGGTCGGGACAGCTCCACCCACAAGGTTCTTGCTCCTGTGAGTACAGTGCTGACCTCCAAACACTGGAACCTCAGACCTGCAGCACCAGGCCCTCGTGCCTGTCCCAACCCGCACCTCTTGGTCTGAACAAGATGTGTGTACACTTGAGCTGCTTGTGTCCCTGACATGTCAGCAGAGAGCACGGACATACTGCCTTGGCCCAGGATCTTTCTGTAGCTGCATTGGGGGAGGATAGCAAGAGAAAAAGTTGCAGAGATGTCCTGGGGAGACTAGCCTTAAGAAGTCCTCTCAGGAGACAGTGAAGAAATTCCTAATAAGACATGCCACCTCCTTGAAATATCATTTGACCAACTAAGCACAAAACAAAGATCACAACAAAACACTTGTACAAAAACATACACAGACACACTCACACACGGAAAATCAGAAATGTATGGAGGGAGAGGGGAAGATAGAAAATCAGAAAGAATGAGAAGAAAAGAAGGAAGAAACGGACAGCCACTAAGACTGCACAGATAGTTTTCTGTTATTCCAGCCGGAAGTCAGTCCCTGTGCTCAGTCACCCTCACCCCAAGTCGAAGAAGTTGGAACTGAGCCCAGGAGTTTCAATTGGCTACCAATTCATGCTCTGTGTTATCATACATTTATTTTTGCAGTGCTAGAACTGAATCCAGAACCTTCCTCAACCTGGGTAAACATTCTCATCTGGTTGCACCCCCCAGCTTCTTTGTTACTGTTTGCTTGCATTAGAAAGATGGGGGTCTCTCTTTGCAGAGACTGACCTTGAATTCCTGGGCTCAGGCAAGCCTCCTGTCTCAGCCTGCTAGGACCCGAGGTTCCCCATGTGCAACACCAAAATCAGCTCTCAGCTTCTTTCCTTTGCATCCATGGGAGCCCTGGGCAGCTGAGATGGGAGTCAGAGAGTCTGGTGCCCTGCTCCTGCAGTTCCCTGCACTTAGAAGACTGACCAGGGGGTTCACTTGAGCCAGAGGAGTTCAGGTCAGCCCGGATATCAGAGCAAAACCTGTCCACACAAAAGAGGAAAAGGAGAGAGAGGGAAAAAAAGAAAGGAGTAGCCAGGAGAGGAGAGAGTAGACAAAGGGACGGGAGAGGGAGGAGGGAGAAAAGACAGGGAGAGAGGGTTCCTCTGTGGGTCCCATATCTACCGTTCTTGTTCCCAGAATAGTGTGGGGCAGAGCAGGGAGTGTGGGTTAGGAAGGAGAGTGAGAAGCTGGGACCCAGAGCAAGGTGGAGGGCTGGGCACTGCTCAGGCTGGTCTGAGCAACTGCCTTCTCTGCACAAGGCTTTGGTACCCTTACTTCTTTCCCAAACACCCATCACTGAAGGCAACTGAAGTGATCAAGGAGCATCCCGAGGGTAATTAATATTCCCTACAGGCAGTAGAAGCCTATTGCCATCTCCCCAACCACGAGCGCCCCCTGCCTGCCTTGCTCTGCAGTGCACCACCCTAGTCAGCCAACGAGGGCCGCCCCAAGGGCGTGTCTCAGACACCACAGGTATATAAGAGCAGCAGCTGCAGGTCCAACACACTCCTGAATCCTACAGACTCAAGAAGGAATCATCATGGTGCTCTCTGCGAAGGACAAGACCAACATCAAGACTGCCTGGGGCAAGATTGGCGGCCACGCTGCTGAGTATGGCGCCGAGGCCCTAGAGAGGTGAGACCAGGGCTTCTGCTCTAAGGACCATGGAATCCAAAGCAGACACCGTGCACAGCAGGCAGTCCTTCACTGTGCTTTTCTGTAACCTTAACTCCTCCCCCCACCTTCTTCCCACAGGATGTTCGTGGTATACCCCACCACCAAGACCTACTTCCCTCACTTTGATGTCAGCCACGGCTCTGCCCAGGTCAAGGGCCACGGCAAGAAAGTCGCCGATGCCCTGACCAACGCAGTCGGACACCTGGATGACCTGCCCGGTGCCCTGTCTGCTCTGAGCGACCTGCACGCCCACAAGCTGCGTGTGGACCCTGTCAACTTCAAGGTATGTGCTGGGGCTGAATGGCGCGGCAGTTGAGGGGCTGATGGGAGGTGGAGGACAGCATCTCGGACAAACTGGGAAGGCCTGGGGCCGCTCAAACCAAGGTGACTAGGTGTCTACTCCATGGTCTGAAACGTCCTGTCTCCACAGCTCCTGAGCCACTGCCTGCTGGTGACCCTGGCCAACCACATTCCTGCCGACTTCACCCCCGCAGTGCACGCCTCTCTGGACAAATTCCTTGCCTCTGTGAGCACCGTGCTGACCTCCAAGTACCGTTAAACTGGAGCTTCAGGGCGTCTCCTGCCAGGCTTGCCTTCTGGACAGGCAGTCTCCCCTCCCTTGCACCTGTACCTCTTGGTCTTTGAATAAAGCCTAAGTAGGAAGAAGCCTGTGTGCCTGGGTTGTCTGCATCTGCAAAGGTGCCCCGACTGACATGGGGAATCCTAGGGGAGGTCATATCCCCAGCCTGGGACTCAGGTCCCCTGTGCTGAGGCAGAATGCCAGACTAGAGTAGGGAGGAAAGGGGAGGACAAGTGGAGGGAAGAGGGGTTGAGCAGAGTCTCCTGCCCGGAGTCTCTGGACTTCTTGTTCTGCAGTCCCTGGCTGGGTTACTCTTACCCCTGGGTTTCCCACCAGGTTCAACATATATTTGCTGGAATACTATGTCCTTCCCTATTGCTACCTTTCATTTTACACACACACACACACACACACACACGACCAGAATTTCCAGGACTCCCCAACAAGTGACTGCTCCAGTACCCCTTTTTTTCAGAGTGTTATTGAATTCTCATTCACCCACCCCAGAGACTCCCTTTGAAGACCAGAAACAAGCACAAAACTAAGGTGTGAATGGTGCCACAGAAGACACCAGACAAGTCTGTATGGGTGCCACACCTCATGCCCATTCTTTGGACAGTCATGTCTGAGGACCATCAGAGCTGAAGATCCAGTCTTTGGGACAGGCTTTGCATTCATTTACCTCACTGTGGAATATTCTTCAGCCCTGGACACTACACTAAAGAGTAATTTCTTATACTTATACTATGTGATTGAATAAAAAAAAAAAGTTGAGCAGGGCCTGCAGCAGAGGGGAGAGAGGGAAAAAAGGTTTGAGCAGAAGAAGCCAATGGAGCAAAGACCACACAGCACATGATTTTATGTTTGTAAAATATCAAAGTGAGCAAATCTATAGCGACGGCAAGCACCCTCCTGGTTGGCAGGGGCTTTGGGAAGGGCTGGATAACTAACACTAGGGGGCTGGAGGCTCTGTTTAGGTGAGGAAAAATTCAGGAAATGGGTATAAGGGATGACTGCATAACATTGCAAATTACATAAGATCACTAACTTGTACACATCAAAGATAGCTAAATTACACAGGGCTTTGTGGCACATGCCTGCAATCCCAGAACTTGGGAGGTAGAACATATTCACACACAGACACACAGACCAGGGAGAGATAACTCTTTAGTGTAGTAGTGAGTGAATCACTGTCCCTTGGTATCAGCATTGAGACACAGTATAGGTATCCATAAAGTTATTGTCCCCAGAGGAACTTGTCCTGGGACTAGGCATATATTATTTCTCATCCATCTATTTATTATAACTCTAAGAATAATATATTTTTAAATTTTAATAAATTTAGAATTTATTAAAAGGGATTGTGTTGGGGGGAGGGAGTGTAGAGCCAGGATCTCATTATGTAGCTCTGGCTGGTCTGAAATCTTTATGTAGACCGGGATGGTCTTGAACTCACAGAGATCCCTTTGTCTCTCACTCCTGGGTGCTGGGATTAACCTGTGCCTCTGCCACCACACCCAGTTTAAAGGGCTTTTTAATGTATAGTTGAATTTTTTTAATTTTATTTTATCAGTGTGGGTGTTTCAACTGCACGAATGTGTGCGTACCACTTGCAGACCGTGGAAGACAGAAAAAGGCTTCATAATCACTGGATCTGGAGTTATCAAATCCAGGTCCTCTGGGAAAATAGCCAGTGCTCTCAACTGCTGAGACATCTTTCCAGACTCTTTAAATGTAGATTGAAATATGTGAAATTTAATGAAAAATAAGATAGACCCAAGTAAGGTTAGTGGGTTTCTCGAGGAAGGGATATACCAGGAAGCGTTCCTTTCGCTATGAAATATCCAAAGGACTCAGGAGGCAGGATAAATTGGCAGTGTCAAAATAACACATCAAATCCATTATAATACGACAGTACAAATCAGATACTTTTGTCCATACAGTAAATACTTAAAAATGTGAGGCTTTGGGACTTAAGGGAACAAATGGGCTGTAAATCCAAGATAAGCCCAGTACCTAGGCGAGTTGAAACGCAGCGGCGCCCTCTGGCGGCACCCCGGGTTTCCGGGCGTCTTTGCCCACAGCCGGGAAGACAGGAGCGAGGCCACAGCTCAGTGAAGATGTCTCTGTCCCAGACTGATCGCGCTCTGGTTCTCGCGCTGTGGAAAAAGATGAGCACCAATGTTGGAATCTACACTACCGAGGCCTTGGAGAGGTAAGGACCCACTCGGGCGCCCTCGGGCTCACCTTCCGATGGACGGCGGGGCGACGGCGGGCTCTCTCTACACCTCCCAGCCAGGATGCACTCAACTCAGTCTTCCCACAGGACCTTCATGGCTTTCCCCTCCACCAAAACCTACTTCCCACACTTGGACCTGAGCCCCGGCTCTAGTCAGGTTAAAGCCCATGGCCAAAAGGTAGCCGATGCACTGACTCTCGCTGCCCACCACCTGGACGACCTGCCTGGTTCTCTCTCTGCTCTCAGCGATCTGCATGCTCACAAGTTCCGCGTTGACCCCGCTAACTTTCAGGTAGGTTCTGGGACTGAGCTGCTCTGGTGGTGGTCCCTTCAAGTCTGGGTGTCAGGGAGAGATTAAAAAAAAGGCGGGGCGATTCTTTCTCTAATCCAGTTCTTCAGCCACTGTCTGCTGGTGACTCTTGCCCGACACTATCCTGGAGACTTCAGCCCAAAGATGCACGCCTCCCTAGACAAGTTCCTGGGCCTTGTGACTTTGGCACTGGTCTCCAAATATCGCTGACGATGTATCCTGGGATCCCAAAGCAAGGTTCCAAGAGGCTGGAATTTCAGCTAAGCTGGAGTCATAGACCTCCTGTGAAAGCGGGCAGATCCTTGTATTTTGGTTTGGTTTATTTTTCGTTTTAAGATAGGCTTAATGGTCTCGTGTAACCCAGCCTGGCCTCTCAGATCCATAATATAGACTAGGTTGGTTTTGAACTCCTGATCCTTCTGTTTCCAGTCCCATCTCCAACCTACCCCCATGCCCTATGCCCACCTACCAGTCCATGGATTACAAGGCTTGCCTGCCCTACCACACCCGGCTCCACAGAGACTCTTTTTTGTTGTTGTTGGTATTGGTTTTTTTTTTTTTTTGTTTTTTTTGTTTTGTTTTGTTTTGTTTCGAGACAGGGCTTCTCTGTAGCTTTGGAGCCTGTCCTGGAACTAGCTCTTGTAGACCAGGCTGGACTCAAACTCACAGAGATTCACCTGTTTCTGCCTCCAGAGTGCTGGGATTAAAGGCGTGTGCCACCAGTGCCTGGCGAGACTCTTTTCATTTTAATTTAACCCTTTGTCTGTGTTCTGTGTTGGAGGTGGGAAGAGGGGCCTCCTGCATGCAGAAGTGCTCTAAGCTGTAGAAACTGTAGCTAGCAGAGAAAACATGGGCAGGTAGTGAATGAATTCAATCTTTAGAGCAGGAAATCAGGTTCTGTGAACACACTGCAAAGAGCTGAGTGGTAGCGAGAATACCACCTGCAGCTGGAGGGCCTGTACCTCCACATGTCCCCAGGCATCAGGGGAGCCTTGGGCCATCTCCACTGTGGAGCATCTATGGCCCTGACTTACAAATTCATGCCTCTAGCCTTGGCTGCATCAGTTTCAGAATGGTAACTTTTGGGTCTCAAAAGGGTGACAGGTACAAAGGTCACAGGTCAGCATAACGGACAATGCTGAAAACAACCTTGTTCCCCAGCCATCACCCTCCCCTGGGTGTTGTGGAACAATCCTTTTCTACACCATGACTATGTATCATTGTCATTAATTAATAAAAAGCTAGCATGCTGGTGGCTGGGCAGGAAGTCAGGCTGGAAAGTCAAACTGAGAAAGTAGGGATGAAGGAGGGCAGAGTGAGGAGACACCAGCCAGCTGCCCAGAAAGCAAGACATGCTAGAGGACAAGTAAAGCCACCAGCCACGTGACAATACTTAGATTAGTAGAGACAGGTTATTCTAAATGTAAGAGTTGGCTAGTAACAACCCGAGCTATTGGCCGAGCATTTACAAGTAATATTAGTATTTGTGTGGCAATTTGGAAACAGTGGCCAGGGCAGAGACTGGCAGTCAGGACAGAAAAACTGTGCCCTCTACCTTGGCTTCTGGTCTGTGTCTAGACTCTGCTCACGGCCAAGTCTTAGTGCAAGGCTAGATCCATACATGGAGGTCACAGCTATAGACGCTGCTCAATGAATGTGTGCGGGGATGTCCAGGACACTGGGCACTGTGCCAGAGAAAATCACAGTCATGAACTCCTGCCTGCTCAGGCCAGCCATGCCCAGGGTATGTGGGTATGTCAGGAGTTCAGGTATCAGGGAGGCTGTGGTTAAAGCATTCTGTGCCAGACTCAACTGCTTGGGATGAGGTGATTGCAACACTGATCCCAAGAGAGTAGGGCAGCTTGTTGTGTGAAAGAGGTTAGGCTGGCCTCAGCACCGAGTATTTCTGGGAAATCCAAAGCACAGTATCTTTCCTTCTTGGTGCATCTCTTGAGCTGAAGGTCCCTGCGCTGACCCAGCTGAATGTTCCCATTTTCTGACACTAAGTCTCAAGTGTGGTTTTTCCAGGGACATATACAGAGTATCCATAGGAACTGGAATGGCACCAAGACTCCCCCGATGATGGACACCCACCCAGTTTAGTGAATGAAATACAGTTAACAACGCCCTGACCTCCACAGTTAGACTCCTGGATGACTTGCCTGGTGCCCTGTCTACTCTGAGACCTGCAGGCCCACAAGCTGCGTGTACAACCTGAGAATTTCAAAGTATTTGCTGTGGTCTGATGGTGGCGGCAGTGGGAGGTGTTCAGGGTTAAGGAGCAGGATCTAGGACCAGCAGGGAAGACGTGTAGCCCCTTGAGCCCAGAGCAGTGAATACAGTGGTTTCAAAAAGTTCAGCCCAGTGACTAAAACTTCCTGTCCCTGCAGCTGCTCCTGAGCCACTGCCTGCTGGTGACCCTGGCTTGCCACATTCAGCCTGAGTTCACTCCTGTGATTCAGGCATCTCTAGACAAATTCCTTGCCTCTGTGAGCACAGTGCTGCCCTCCAAGTACTGTTAAACCAAGTACTAATAAACTGGAGTCTCCTGGTTGTCCAGGCTGTCCTCCCTCCCTGGCATCCCTACTTCTTGGTCTTTGAATAAAGTCTCCATAAGAAGCCAGTGTGACTGGGTTGTCTGCACCTGCACGGGTGTCAGGACTTGTGCTGGTGTAAGGAAGCCTTCAGAACCTAAGCAGTGGTTTTCAGCCTTTCTAATGTGACTCTTTAATACAATTTTGCACATTGTGGTGACATGAAATTATTTTGTTGCTACTCCGTAACTGTAATTTTGCTACTGTTGTGAATTGTAATTATCTGATATACAGGGCATCTAATATATGATCCCCAAGGGAGTCACAACCCACAGCAATGCCTCTAGGGTTTAGAATGGGGGGTGGGTGGCACATCCCTAGCCTGGGACTTGTGCTGAGGCACAAGGTCAGACAAGACGGAACAGAAAGATGTTGAAGTGTAGAGGTCAAGCAGAAACTTCTGCCCAGAATTTCTGGACAACCTTGTGTCCTGACTGGGTTGACTTTTATCATGGGTTTCCCAGCGGGGTACAACATGCATTTGCTGGAATACAATGTCTTTCATGGTATGTTACCTTTCATACCATGCAGACACATATACACAGGAAATGGCCCAGCTCAGCACCCACCTAAGTGTAAGCTAGTGAGAGAGCTGGAAGGCATAACCAAGTGCTCCCCTAGACACACACTCACCTTGCAGAGCAGAGCGTTGGCATCAATACATCCCCAGTTCTCTTATAAAACCCTGGGTTGAGACGGACCTCTGTGATTTCAAGGGTTGTATAGTGAGGCTGTCTCAAAAGAAAAAGACAAAAACAAATGCTGGGTAGGAATGAACCCAGCCAGGAACCACAAAGTCAGGGGTTATTAGGAATTCTGGACAGAAATAGCAGTCTGTGTCTTTCCCCCTAGGCCCATGAAACATTTTTGGAAAATAGTCATGGCAGAGCATCAGTGACAATCCCAGCTGTAGCACACTGTAAGCATTAGAAAGTGAGTGGATGTTAGATTGGTTTCTCAATGCTGTGACAAAAGACCTCACAAGAGCAACTGAGAGAAGCAGTTTTATTTTGGTTCACAGTAGAAGGGTACAGTCCTTGTGTGGTGGGGAAGTCACGGTTGCAGGAACTTAAGGCAGCTGGTCACACTGCATCTGCAGTCAGGAAGCAGAGATGACGGTTGGTGCTCAGCTCACTCTTTTCCTCCTTTTTATTCAGTCTAGGACCCCAGAGTATAGGGTAATGCAGCCTACACCTGGGTGGGTCTTCTCACTAAAACCTCTGGAAACACCTTCACAGACACATTCACAGGGTGATTCTAAAACCCACCAAGTTGATATTAACCATCAGAGTGAGTAAAAACATGTAGCTCACACTCAGAATGGAATTTTTTTTTACCCATAAAACTAACGAGATTACATCAAGCCGCTGAGTTTTGCAGACACCTTGAGCAGAAGCCAACACACCAAAGGCCATACAGTGCATGAGTCCAAGTTTGTGAAATATCCAAATGAGCAAACTATAGGGACAGAAAACAGGTTCCAGATTGCCAGGGGCTTCAGGAAGGAGCTGAATAGTTTTAGGAGTGGGCTGGAGTTTCTGTCTGGATGAAAACATTCTACAACTTGCTAACAGTGATGATGACTAATACTGTGGATACATAAACATCACTGACATACACATCAGAAATGGCTAAGATGATGGTTTGTTATACAAAGCTTTGTTGCATTTTGCTGTCACCTTTGGAACACATCACGGGCATTCGCTGTTCTGAAAGGAATATGTGCTAGGAGTCAAGACATCCAACAGCTGTCCACTGAATTATCTGAGAAGCAATTGCTTTCATTTCAGCAGTAAGCAGACCCTAGGAAGTGTGTTTACGACTCAGGAGGACACTGACAAGGATAAAACACACACTAAAATTCAGTGTATTCTAATAATGCATGCCAAGTAGGAAAAAATCTAAGGCTTGGGAGCCCAGGGAAACATAAAGCTCCCAGGTCATAGCTAATTCTGGAATCCAGAGCTCATATATCCCAGGACCAAACTACAGAATAAAGCTCACAACCAATGGAGGACTGACCCTGCTGTTGCTTGAGGGTCCCTATCAAGGTAAACAAGTATTGCTGAACTAGAGATGTGTCCTCTAATGGGGCATATCTTGCATCTCCTCTCTCTCATGTCTTCTGAGTTCAAAGGGCCTACCCTTCCAGTACATGGGTCAAAAGTCACAGATTCCCAAGTTAGTATGATAAAGGTCCAGCCTTTTTACCCATTAAAATGACCATGGGACATTAGGAGATTCAAGAGGCCTCTAACCTGTCACGTCTAGGGTTATTCGTCCAAATATTGAGACCAGATTTGGCTATTCTGGGCAAACTCTTGCAGCTTTTATCCCTCAGAGACTAACAGTATCACAGTTTCTCTAACTGCAGCAGCAGTCTTGGTCAGACACTCTCTAGGAATGCTTCATTTTCATACTCCTGACTTTTTCTCAGATACATATGAGTTGGGCCTAATTCATTGACAGGCCACCTAGGACAGAAATTGGATCCCCAGTCCAAGTGCTGATCATGTAGTCAAGGGGACCAGGGGCTACTAAACCCTGTTTTCATCTGATTTCAGAGAGAAGATAATGCCTTCTTTCTGCCTAAGAATCAATCATAGTCATCACAGAAACCTGATTTTAACCTGCTGTCCTATTTGCTATGTCCCAGACACAGGAATATGTCCTGCACATCCATGTCCTTCAGTTCTTACTCGACATAAGGCAAACTATGTCCTGTATGAGCAAGAAAAAAAAAATTGTAAAGTCATCCCCCAAAGCACATGCATGACACACATTATATGACATGGGAAAAACACAGTGTGGATTTGAGAAGCATTAGAATCACCAGCCAAAGACAGGACTGCCCTGTCCAATACACTGGTATCACCCATGCACCAAGAACCTGGAAAGAATAACAGGATCCAAGAAGGACATATATCCTCTTTCTGAGCTGGACGTCCACCTCCTCTCCTATGCCCTGGCCTGTGTATTGGTTGTTGGGCTTCACAAAGGGCCAGGATGAAAACTACTGGTTCTTCAAGTTCTTGGGCCTGGAACCTAATCAACAGATAGTAGATCCCGTAACTTTTTGCACAATGAACTGAGCCACCCCACAAACACACACAACAAATCTCTGGTCATCTGTCCTAGTTCCCTTTCTCCATGAAAATTCCAATTAAGAAAACAAAACATCAGGAGACAGAGGTAGGCAGATCTTTGAGTTTGAGGCCAGCTGGTTCTGTAAAATAGGTTCCAGGATAGCCACATAAACCCCGTCTAGAAAAACAAACAAAACACACAAACAAAAAACCCAACAACAATCACAAAACAAAACAAAGCATCCAGATGTGTTGGCAGTCAACTGTGCCAGATATTTGGGAACAGAAACAGGAATATCTTGAGCCCTGAAGTTCAATAGCCTGGTTAGCAGGGCAAGATTGTTCCCCACACACAACCCACAAAAAACAAAAACCTTTCAAACTTGCTACAATGTCCTTGGTAAGAAAGGTCTCCCTTGGGGCTGGGGAGATGGCTTAGAGGTTAAGGACACTGCCTGTTCCTCCAGAGGCAGTTTACAACTGTCTGTAACCCTAGTTCCAGGGAATCTGATACCTTCACACCAATTCACATAAAGTTTAAAAAAAAAAAAATTAGGTCTCCCTAAGAGACTGAAGCAAACAGCCTTTCTGCAACTCTAGGGACCCTGACCACCCAAAGGATTCTACTTATGCAGGGGGTCTGCCTACTGAACCCCAGTAGCTGCAGTCCACATGAGCCCAGGAATTATCTTCTGTGGGTACCAAAGGTCAGGGCACAGAAATGTTTTTAGCAACTTTACACCCTGATAAAACAAAACAGTTGTTTCTCCACATACAAATTTATATCTAGACAGAAAAGGATCCAAACCAGACATGCTGATGTTGGCTCTGAGGAGAACTGTCTAGGTAAGCTCCCAAAGAGTCCAGGAAGCAAAATATTCCTAGTATGAGTCCACAGCTAGTCAAAATGTTCACCTGGGACCAGGTACAGGTCTTACTCAAGGAAGACAGCAGAGCAGAGCTAAACTGATTCCCACCTGAAAGCCAAGGGGCTAGAGATGAAACCTAAATGGCACCTGTGCATAGCACTGAGCCCCAGTGGGTCCTTCAGGGATATTCCACCCTACCTTCTTTCGTATGGAGACAGTTGACAAGAGAAAGTCTGTTTCACACATCAGCATAGCAAGTACCCACACACATCCTCTGTAAAATAGAACCCAGGGCAGCACCAGGAGCCACACTATAAGATCTCAAGATCCTATGTGTGACCATCAAACCAACAGTTCAAGACAGCACCTAAACTTTTATAAGCATGGCATGGAGAGGGGAGGCTTTTATGTTTAACACAACGAACTAAAGCTCCTTCTGAAAACAAACTCTAAATCCCCCAACTCCCCAAAGAAGGGAAGGGAAGAAGCTCCTATTCAGACATCCTTTCTATTTGGGTTTCACTTTGGTCTTAAGGAATTGGTCCTCTGTGAACAACATATGCTCAAGGGTTAACAATAAGTCTACCCTGAGAATAAACCACCCAAGATACCTGACCTAAGCTGCAAGCCTTTCCCAAGGACCTCCTGAGTGGCAGTCAGGGGCCACCTATGCCTTTTTTCCATCTTAGTGGAACTGCTCCCCTAAGCTACGGTTGCAATAGCTATAGTTCTCCCTAAGGAAATGAGTGTGCAGTATGGTCACCCCCTCACAACTAGAGCCTGCTCTGTGGTCTGCATTGAGTAGCTGAGATGCAGAATGTGAGCCAGCAGGGAAGTCACAAATATCTGGCTCAGTTAAGTGTTTTGGAGAGCCCTGGCATACAAGATGCCAAAAGTTAAAGGGGTCAGACATTTGGACAGTTTTCTAAGGTAATGGCAGCACCAGCCTTTATCTCCACAGGTGCAGGGTCCTAGAGAAGTGCCTCTAGAGTAGAGGACAGCACACACCCCAACACAGCTGTCATGAGGCAGCCACCAAATTTATTTGTTCCTATACAACATAACCCCAAACACAGGAGCAGCTCTGAACAACTCTAGAAACTCACAGCTAGGGCCAAACAATAGAAATTTTAACTACAAAAGATGAGTTGTATCCAGTAAATATAAAGGGTAATTTAGGCTGTGCTGAACGTTTGTCAGACTATTTACAGTGCCAGAGCCAGGTTCAGATCTCGCCAGCCTCCTTCTCCTCCGACCTCCGCGATGCAGTCTTGCCATTGGAGCTCTCCAACCTCCAGTCAGTGGGCCCTCGCTCACTCCGCCCGTACTCCCAGGATTCCTCTCTCAATGAGCGCTCCCTGGAGAACCTGGGAAAGTGGAACCAGAGGCTCAGCAGAGGATGCCATCTCCTTCTGGCTGGCTGCACAGGAACCATTAAGGTAGACCCTCAGTCCTAGACTACGGAAGACCATTTCCCTTCCATGCTCAGGCGCCTTTTTATGGGGACTGGAGGGCGGGGATGTCTCAAGACAGGGTTTCTCTGTGTAGCCGCGGCTGTCCTGGAATTCATTCTATAGACCAGGCCTTAAACTCAAGAGATCCACCTGCCCTTGCTTCCACTGCTGCCTGGCCTCAAGTGCTCAGGTGTCTCTTAACATACCAGAAGACAGACAACCAAGCCTGACTCCATCTGTTATCTGTTACAGATAATAATTTAAAAAAAAAAATTAAGGTAACCCTTTGAGTTGGGGATAGTGGCTTATACCTGTAATCCTCACACTTAAGAACATAAGACAGCAGTGATTTAAGTCGAGACCAGCCTGTGCTAGAGAGTGAGATTTGGTCTTAAAAGTAACTGATAAAAAGTAACATTTGAAAAGTTTAAGGGGGTGGAGCAACAGGTCAGGATATGATGCTCTTGTGGAGAATCCATCTGTCGGGCATCAGAATCACCAGTAACTCCAGGTCTAGAGGATTCAAGACAAGTTTTGTCCTCCACAGTAAGAACACACACGCAGGCACACTCACATAAACACACACAATATACACTTACACTAACATTTATGACATAACACACTAACATACACACAATAAAAATAAATCTTTAAAAATAAATAAATAAAAGGAAAGACTTTAATAAGGAAAGTTTTCGGTGTAACAGAAACAAAGCAAATGGGAATACAATAAAGTTATGCATGTGGAATATGACGCAGTATGTAAAGACAATGGAAAAGAGTAGAATGGAAAACCACGTAAGTCAAGCATGGTGGTATACACATTTCATTTCAGCACTTGGGAGGCTGAAGCAGGAGGATCTTGAGTTCAAGCCAATCTAGGTTACAAAGTGAGGGCCGGTCTCAAAACAAAACAAAATTACAAGAGAGGTAAGTAAGCAGAACCTTTTTAAGACAAAAACCTTAGCTGCTCTTTACCAAGTTAAAGTACAAAAAGCCCAGCCAAGTGCAGTGCTACCCAGAGGGCCATGAGAGCTCAATAGCCTTACACTATTCCAAGCACTAGGTGACGCTATCTATCCCTCTGGGTACCAACACAGGGTGCTAGTCACCCAGAGCCTGCCTTCTCATAACCCCAACCTTGTCCCTACCAGACGTAGTGGCCAAAAGGCCAGCATGACAGACCCCAGCAGACTTGGGAACACAAAGAGAAAAGGCTTGTTCCTGGCTGCAGCTACTGAGGAAGTCAGAGTAGTTACTTGTATTTTGTACTCCGGTCCCTGGAAGCCCGGCGGTGACCCCGGCTGTGGCTCCGGGAACGACTGCGATGGCGCCGGTGTCTATCTCGGGACCTGGAACGGGAAAACTTTCGTCGCTCTCGGGAGGTAGATCTAGATCGCCTCCGTCGCCGATCCCGAGATCGTGACCTGGAAAATCCAGATGATTTTGAGAGCCAGACATCACTGGGGTCAACTCTTCAAAGATCTACCTCCATTTCTCTCCTCTTAGCATCTTTTGGCTTTTAAGCTTTCCTGGGATTTCTCTTTCTTCCCATAAATGTACAATTTTGGACTAAAGAGTACCCTGAATTAGTCTGATGGCAAAACCTTTCCCCTAAATAACATCTCTAAAGAGTACAGTACTTGGCCAGACATGGTGGTGCATGCCTATTCCAGCACTTGGGAGACAAAGACAAGTACACAGGTCTCTAAAATTGAGGCCAGACTAGTCAACAAAGTCAGGAACACACAGAGAAAACATGTCTCAAAAAACCAAAACACAGGACACTCCTTGGTCCTTGGGCCTTAGCAGAAGCTCCAGGCCCCTCTTCCCTCGTGGTGGTGGTGGTGGTGGTGGGATGTGAGTTTCTATTGTGCTAAACCCTAAGCAATGCTCTTCACAAACCAGTCTTGCCTACCTAAGTTGTGAAGCTCTAAACATTAGTTATTAAATGTTTCTGCATAAAAAGGTATTCAACTTGAGAATCCTGTGATAGATCTGAAAACCTACCTTCTGCGATCGCGAGTTCTTGATCCAGACCTAAACCGGAAAATAAAAAACATCATTAATCCCACCACCCAGGTCTACACAAAGCCAGTCAGGCTTTGTGTAGGCCAGTCAAAGCAACATAGTAAGATCCCATCAAAACAAAAAAAAGTGTCCTTCAAGAAACATAGTTACTGCTGGCTCTGATATCTTCTCTCAACTCAAATTAGATCCAACACATCTATCTGAGTACCTGAGACGTCAGGTACCTCAATCCAAATATAGCCAAATTCTACCCCTATTCCTCATTCCATCCTCCCTGTCCAAGGTAAGGGACAATTACAGATTAGAAACCAAGAGGTCAATTGAGCATGATACTGGGTGCACACCTTTGATCTCAGCACAGAGAGGGAGAGACAGGCAGATGCCTGAGTCTAAAGAATAAGTTTTATGACAGCCAGGGATATACAGGAAACAAAAGGGGGAGGGGCAAAACAAAAAGAAAAGAGACCATGAGACCAGCTGCATTCCTTCTCCCCACATGACCCCAAGTCCAATCAGTTCTACAAGAAACACCTTAGCCCAGATCACACCACCCACACTCTTCCAGCCTTGAAACTCAGAACCTCACGGAGCAGGGGGAGGCTTTTGCTCAACACCTTAATACCCTGCTTCTCAAGCGGGAACATATTCCAACTATACGTCTTATAGGAAAGTCTGTCCTGTGGCCCCATGTGACCAAATCAAAAAATTAAGGGGGGGGGCACACAAAGCCTCCATTCCTTCAGTTCAAAGCTGGCGATTTTCCCACAGCAATGCACTGCCATGAGACTACAGCTTAGCAGTAGATCCATTTTTGCCTTCCCTATTTGCTGAAGGTTCTATGCCCAGCTGTCAGAGCTGGCTCTGTGGGGTCCAAGGATGGTTGGGCAATGGTGGGTGACTCACACCTTTAATCCTAGTACCCAGAAGGCAGAAGCAAGTGGATCTCTGTGAGTTTGAGGACAGCCTGGTCTACAGAGGTAGTTCCAGGACAGCCAAGTCAACACAAAAACTCTATCTTGGGGTGGGGGTGGGGGGAGTAACTCTCAATAGTTTCTCCCTCCCTTATTTAAATTAATGTCATACCTCACTAGACTGAATATGTTATAGATTTAATAATTTTTCTTTTAAAGGACACCCCAGAGCCAGGTTAATGGCATACACCCTAATCTCAGCTATTAGAAGGCAGACGCAGGCACATCTCTGAAAATTCTAGGTCAGCCTGGATTACATGGTAAGACCCTATGTGGTATCCCCAAAGGGAGTGGCACTATTAAGAAGAAGTATGGCCTTGTTGGAAGAAGTATGTCACTGTGTGTGTAGGAGGGGACCAGGGGTGGTGGCTTTGAGGTCTCCTATGCTCAACACACTGCCCAGAGTCTCAGACTTTTTATTGCATGTGGGTCAAGACAGAAGAACCCTCAACTCCTTTGCCAAAACCATGTCTGCCTGCATGCTGCCTTACTTCCCACCACAATGACAAACTGATTAAACCTCTAAAGTGCAAGTGAGCCACCACAATCAAATATTTTCCTTTGTAAGAGTTAATGTGGTCACGGTATCTCTTCACAGCAATAGAAACACTAAGATACCCTATCTCTAAATAAACAACAACAAAAAAACCACACAAAAGTAAGTAACTGCCAATTCTTTGTATGGTAAACACTGACTATTCCAGGTCACAACATGGCAAACAGCAGTTTCCTAAGGCTGGTCCACACTTACCTCCTGCTCAGCCGCTCCTCTCGCTCTCTCTCCTCCCTTCTCCTCAAGCGATCCTGATTTCTCTTTTCCTGCTTTTCAGCCACAGTTTTCTAAATAAATGAAAAATAGGGGAAAAAAGGGAAAAGCAACAACTTTAAGAAACAATATATTTATTTTTAAAACTAACAGAAGCCGGGCAGTGGTGGCACACACACTTAATCTCAGCACTCAGGAGACAGAGGCAGGTGAATCTCTGTGAGTTCTAGGTTAGCCTGGTCTACAAGAGCTAGTTTCAGGATAGCTAGGGCTGTTACAGAGACACTCTGTCTCAAAAAAACCCAAAAAACCCTAGTAGAACAAATGAAAAAAAAATTAAATCATTTTATACATTTGGTGACAAATTACAAAGGAGAGGAGGGGGCTGAACTTTTAATAAGTCACAGGGAATTGATCACAATGCTTCAAACCAAACCATCAAGTTAGTTGTTTATCCTACAGCCTCTCTACAAGCATTGTAGTAAAAAAAGAAACATGAGTCAGACCACATAAACCCTGCTTCTGGGAGTGGAACTCTAGGTAGCCAGAAGCAACTCACTTCTGATGTGGTAAGTGCATCAGCACAATTGCATATTCAATTCATCAGGCTCGATCCTAAATGTAACAGAAGCCAGAAGGCTCTGATATACTTTACCATCAAATCAGCATCAACTCAAGCCAGCTGAAAAGGGCTAAGAACCCTTATAACCTATCACCAACACTAACAAATCCTGTAATACACCATCTGGGCTGTAAATGTAAGTGGATGAAAACACAGTCCTGAAAGGGGGAGTAAGTCATACCCCCTGACACGAAAATCCACCAGTCTTCCCTGCTTAGAGCCAGGGATAGCACAGAAAATCTCTATGCTCAGTGAGAAAAGCAAATATCCTCTAGATGAGAGGACACAGCAAGGCCCAGGCAAACTGTCCTGTCCATCACTACACTTCTACACCTCCAACTCGGGTCATCCTTCATCTGAGCTAGGCGTACAGGATATCAGCTCAAAGTTCCTTTTCACACCTTCCTAAAGCAGGTATGGCTGAGAATAGACCCCTAGATGTGGCATCACTTCCTTCCCCACACCTACAATTCACCTCACATGACCAGCATATCAAACTCATACTGGCAAAGATGTAAAGTAAAATTAAAATTAAAATGCTACTGGGAAAGACTGAAACAAATGTTTTTGTTAAGGCAATGTTTCAACAGATGGATCTTAAACTGCCCAGTTAGCTGAAGATAATCTTAAAATTCCGATCTTCCGCTAGGCAGTGGTGGCAGACACTTTTAATTCCAGCAGATCTATGTGAGTTCAAGGCCAGTTTAATCTACAGACCAAGTTCCAGGACAGCAAAGGCTACACAGAGGAACCCTGCCTAAAATAAACAAACAAAACCCAAAGAAACAAAAACTCCAGAAACATGTTTAAATCCAACAAAGAATTCCTGGTTAATGATGCATACATAAATGATCTTTCTATTTGACTGGGGTTTTATTGTTTGGTTGGTTGCTTCTTTATTTCTATACAGGGCCTCACTTTGTAGTTCTTGCTGGCTTGGAACTCACAATGTAGACCAGGCTGGCTTTGTTCTTACAAAGATCTACCTCTTTGTATCAAAGAGGAAGGTCTATCTCTTCCTCTACCTTCTAAGTACTGTGATTAAAGGAGTAGGTCACCATGCCCAGCTAAATGCCCCATTTTAACATCAGAACATGTTAGGGTTATCATAACCAGCAGTATGTGAGAGTATATTTAAACTTGCATTTCCTATGGAATGCTTTAAATATATGAATTAATGGAAGCAGTTACATTTGCATTGGAGGACAGTCAGAGCCGTTACAGAGCAATCCTGTCTCCCCCCCTCAAACAAACAAACAAAAAAACCCCACAAGATTCCAAAGGGTTTTCCAGAAAGAATGTAATCAACATACCCTCAACTGATCAAGCTTCTCTCGGATCTGAATGAACCCCAAGTGTAACTTGCCCCCGAAGTGGTCTGCTAGACGACGGTCATTGTCATGGAGACCAAGATAAGCTGAACAAACCTCACAGACACGAAGCTTTTGCTGCTGAAAACTGGATGCAGGCATAGAATTTCTATATTCTTCCTATGGTTAGATAGATAAGACAGACAGACAAACAAATAAATAAAATATAAAAGATGACGCGGAGGCATTTCAAAACTGTCACCATGTAGACCCCAGAATGGAAAAACCTGAAATTCGTAGATCCGCGTAGAGTAGTAGGCAAAAAAAAAACAAAAAAACAAAAACAAAAAAAAAAAACACCCTGAAATATAGGCAACATTTTACCACATGTTGAAAACTAGATTGCTCAGCTTTAGGTATACTAAGAACTTCAATTTCATTGTTTATTTTAAAAGAATTAACAATTAGTAGCAGGCGGTTTTCTGAGTTCCAGGAAAGCTTGTTACATAGAGCCTGTCTCAAAAAATTAAAATAAAAAACAAAAAGCAAAGCCACCACTATAGAAGGATTTAATGTGAAAACTCAGAAAGAACTTAGGAAACTACTAATATATGTTCTATGTAGATTAAAAAAATGAAGCCTGTAGCAATAAACTGAGTAAAATCTTCTCTTAGTTACTATCACTAACTTTAGTTAGGGTTATTATTGCTAATAATAATAAGAAATAATAAGAAACAAGTTTATTTTTATTTGGCTTACACTTCCACACCATAATCTTTCACAGAACTCATCAACTGATGTCATTCCCCAACTTGTCCTAAGAGACCATAGACTATAGACCCCCTTTAGGGCTGGAAATATGACTCAGTGGTTAAGAGCACTGGCTGCTCTTCCAGAGGATCCAGGTTCAATTCCCAGCACCCATATGACAGCTCACAACTGTCTGGAACTCCGGTTTCAGGGGACCCAACAACACCCTCACACAGATATACATGCAGGCAATACAAAACAACAACAAAAACAATATGCAGAGTGCGTCCTCTCTAGCCTAGGGAGTACTTGTCATCAGAAGGTACCTCCAACTACACACTCTCGGAGCTAATGTAGAAGGTACAGTCCAAGCACTGGTTTCAGTCTTTTAGGGTAATTCTACCTAGACATCTCAGCTGTGTTATGAATCTCTTTTGTCTTTTAAGCTAAGCAATTACATAAGCTTAGACCCAACACAATAATGTCACCACCAAATAGAGGTGGGGTAAGTGTTCACTGGGAGTATGAGGCATTAGATCGGAACTAGCCTGTTCTGCCTATCCAACCTTTGCTGCAAACTTTAATTTGCAAACTTTTGGAGAACCACAAAAAAGCATAATCCTGATGGTCTCAACCTTCTCTCCCCGTTGCTCGGTTCAATAAGCATTGCTCTAACACCCAACAAAACCCTCACACTATACAGGTCAGCTATATGAACCAGAGGCACAATAATACCTAAAAGTTAAGCAGGCACCAGCCATGCACAAATACACCATTTTCTCATCTCCTTGCCACCCCTGGACTTTCTGTTTTTATTAAAGGTCTAAGCTATAGCTTTGTAGGCTATCCCCAACCTACCTATAGACCATCCCAAAGTCAGCTCTCTCAGATTTCATCTCTCTTATGAATCTATCTTCATCAGTATCAATGGGAGGAGAGCCTAGAAAGATCGTTCAGAAGTCAAAAGCACTTGTTGCTCTTCCAGAGGATCCAGATTTGATTCCTAGCACCAACCCAACACCTCACAACTGTCTGCAATTCCAGTTCTAGGGGATCTGACATCGTCTTCTATCCTCCATGGAACAGTATACACACACACATATACTAAAAGTAAACTATGAGCTTTGGAGTGACAATGTCTAAATTTTAGTACACTGATGGCAATAACCATACCACTCTGGTGGGGGGCTTCTGATAATGGGAGAGCTGTAGAGGATAATTTGGAAATTTCTGTCCCTACCTGTGAACTTTTTACTAGTCAGTTACACAGATTATTATGTAGAATAAAAAGAACGTAGACATGGTTTAACAGTCCAAATGTTCAACATTACCAAATTACCATCACTTACTTCCCTATCATCACATTTCTTGTTGAAGCCCAGATTGGCCTCAAACTCACTATGTAGTCAAGACCGGTTTTGAATCCCTCATCCTCTTGTCTGTGTTCTGTGTGTTATCCATATCCCATATCCTGGCTCTACTCTCCAGGTGTGAAGAACTGAGATTATATATGTATTTTCCATGCCTGAATTATTATACATATTATAACTGGGAGGCTCAGGTAGAGGGACTACTTTAAATTACAGACCAGTCTTGGTTACACAATGAGTTCAGGGTCAGCCAGGACTATAAAATAAGAGAGCATGTTTAAAAAACAAAACAAAAGCTGGTGGTGGTGTCACACACCTTTAATACCAGCACTCAGGAGGCAGAGGCAGAAGCAGGAGGCTCCCTGTGAGTTCAAGATCAGCCGGGTCTACATAGCTAGTTCCAGAACAGCCAGGGCCACACGGAGAAACCCTGTCTCAAAAACCCAAAAAGCAAAAAACAAACAAAAAAAGCTGGGCGCCTTTAATCCCAGCACTCAGAGTCAGGTGGATCTTTGTGAGTTCGAGGCCAGCCTGGTCTACAAAGTGAGTTCCAAGACAGCCAGGTGTGTTACCCAGAGAAACCTTATTTTGGGAGGGGAGGATTGCTGCTGTTCTAGAGAACCTGGGTTTGGGTCCCAGCACTCACACACGGCAGTTAACAAATATGGGTAATCCAGTTTCAGAGGAATCAATCCCCCTCTTTTGGTCTCCATGGGTACCAGACATGAATGCAAGTACAAAGCGTACACATATGTAAGTAAAACACTGGCGCGCACACACACACACACACACACAAATAAATAAATAAATAAATAAATAAATAAAAAATAAATGTTGAGAGAGCAAGAGCAAAAGCTGAGTGCCAAGCATGGTGATGCATGCCTTTAATTCCAGCACCTGGGAAGGAGAAGCAAGAAAATCTTTTTAAGTTCAAGGATAGTCTGCATACCAAGTTCCAGGATAACCAAGGTTCCATGTCTCAAAACTAACCAACAACCAACCTCTGCTTCTTTTTTCTTTGCACGAACTTTCTCCACTTCCATAAGGATCTTCTGAGATTCATCCACATTTCCTTCAGCTCCTAGCTGCTCTGCTTTAGCAAGGAGTTTTCCTATTTCTTCATTCAACTCATGTACTTTTTCTGCCTAAGGACAGAAAATCAGATAAAAACACCAAACATCAATACCTTGAGTTACAAAGAAAACAAGTATTTCTCTTCTTCTTGCTGTATGCCTGGCCTATTCCTCTGAAAATAAAAGACTACCTTAAGGTCCAGACTCAGTAACACACTTAGAGACTAAAAACTCAGTGGCAATGTAACTGGTAGCCACTTCCAACTTTTGGATGGAAGTTTGGGAGTGGGGATGCCAGTTCAAGATCACCTATAGTCAGTCAGTTCAAGGTCAGCCTAAACCACAAAAGACCACTTCAAAACAAAACTATGACATCCTTACTATCATTACACCAGACTCTAAGAAAACCCATTCGCTCCACTGCATGCTGTTTTTGTTTTTGCAATGGAGCACATGCTGTTCACTTTAGAACTGACATGTTAGTTGAGCCCTGGTGGCACACACCTTTAATCACAGCAATCAGAAGGCAGAGGCAGGTGGATCTCCGTGAGTTTGAGGCTAGCCTGGTCTATCTACAGAGCTAATTCCAGGACAGGACAGGCTCCAAAGCTACACAGAGAAACATTGCCTCAAAACAAAACAAAACAAAAGGCCTCCTCCCCCAAAACATGTTGGTCATTTTCTGTGTCTCTTTACTTCCTCTGGGAAAGAGTAGTAAAATTCAAGGTTTAACATACAAACGTAGGCTGCAAGCAAAATATCTAATTACTAGGATTTGCCAGCACACTAGCCTTTTAAGGTTTTTTTCAAGCCAGGGTTTCTCTGTGTAGCCTTGGCTGTCCTTAAACTCACTCTGTAGACCAGGCTGGCTTCAAACTCATAAAGACCTGCCTCTGCCTCCTGAGTGCTGGCAATAAGGGCATGCGCCACACCGCCACATCTTCTTATTCTTCTTTTTTTTGATTTAATAGCTTTATTTTTCCAAATGTACAGCTGATTGAACCTGTTCATGCATCTTCACCAGCAGCTGGGATAAACTGAAGGCATTTTCATATCCATTTCTAGGTTAAGAAGTAATATGCATAGTAAATTAGTACTGGCTCACATCTTCTTTTAATTAGCAGCTGTGATGCATGCCTTTAATCTCAGCATTCAAGTGGCAGGCAAATCTCTGTGAGGTCAAAGAAAGGAATGCAGGCTCCAAATGCCATGGCTACAGACCATCTCCATAGAATTCCCAACTAGTGTGAGGGTGAGACAAAAAGTGAGTTATACCAGTCACTTAATATACCTTTGCAGAAACTTCTGCACTGATCTCCTCCTGTGTTTCTGCCAGTCTCTTCTTGGCAAGCTCAGTTCTACGATCACACTCTGCAATGAAGGACTCTAAGTGATCCATTGCCTAGTTCGAAGAAAGCAAACAGCTATAATCAACACTGCATAGTTTTTTTTGTCATCGTTAAGTCTTTTATTTGAGAAGAGGAGTGCTTGAGATTAAACCCAAAACTACAAATATCCTAGAAAGGAACTCTTCTGAATTACACCCGCAGACCAGTTTCTCCAGATAAAGTCCCACGGACCAGGGTGGCCCAAAACTTGCCATGTACTCTGGGCTGACCTTGAACTCACAATCTTCTTGCCTTAGCCTCCAAAGTGCTAATGAGAGGTGTGTACACCACATTTTGCCAACACTGCATAGTCTTGGCACCTATATAAGTAATAGGAACACAAGCTTACGTTTATTTCTTTGTTTTGTTCTTTTGTTTTGAGACAGAATCATACTATGTAGTCCTTGTGGACTTAAAATATTCCCTTTGTATATCAGGTGGACACATGCCCTTAATCCCATCACTCAGGAGGAAGAGATAGGCACATCTCTGGGAGTTCCAGGGTTACATATGAAACCTGGCCTCATAAAAAATAAATAAAAAAAATTAAATTGCAATTCCTCTTTCTACTATGGCACCTATAGGGACAGCATGAGCTGATATCTGCTTAAAAATTTATCATCATAATTAACACAATTATAGTCATCTTAAACTAAATTGTTGTCTCATTTACTTATTTCCAAAATTTGTAGAAAGATCTCCAACTCTCTGTAAAATTACCAAGAAAATGGACCAAGGGAATTACTTAGTTAAGTGTTAGTCATGCAAACATAAGGACCTGAGTTTAATCCCTCCAAAATCTACATGTGGCAGTGAGCTTTTAAAATTCCAGCATTGGGGAGGTGGAATAGGTAGCTTTCTTGGGCTTCTCCATCAGCCAGTCTTATCTACTTGACACATCCTGGGCCACTGAGAGACACTGTCTCAAATAACAAGCTGAGGGACTGGCAAGATAGTTCAGTGGATAAACATACTAGAGACCAAACCTAATTAATCTGAATTCACTCCTTTGGAACCTGCATGATGGAAAAAAAAGAACCCATTTCCATAAGTGTGTGTATATACACATACAAGCAAATAAATGTAAAAAAAATTAAAATAAAAACAAGAAAAATTGACAAATGGGCAGCACCTACGAAAAAGCAACCTGTCCTCTAGACTTCACAGGCATACAGCAGGAGGCTGAGGCAGGAAGATTATTATGAGTTAGAGGCCAGTTTGGGGCTATAGTCTAGAATAAAGAGAGGCCACACACATGTAGAGGAGAAGTGCAGTGTGAAGGTGGTTCAGTGGATAATAAAGACTTTGCTGGGAAAGCAAGTTTGTATTAAGACTGAATCTGGGGCTGGAGAGATAGCTCAGAGATTAAGAGCACTGGCTACTCTTCCAGAGGTCCTGAGTACAATTCCCAGCAACCAAACGGTAGCTCACAACCATCTATAATGATATGGGACACGGTGCTCTCTTCTGGTGTGTAGTCATACGTGCAGATAGAACACTGTATACATAATAAATACATCTTAAAAAAAAAGACTGAATCTGAATCCTAGAACTCACATAAAAATGGTAAGAGGCCTTACCCTCTCTAAGAAGCAGATGGAGGAGGGGGAGGGGGGAAGGAAGGGAGGGAGAAACTGGGATTAGTATGCAAAAGAAAAAGTGGTAAGAGACAGCCAGGCAGTGGTAGCCAACACCTTTAATCCCAGCACTCAGGAGGCAGGCTAGCCAGGTCTACAAAGCAAATTCCAGGGCAGTCAAGGATACATACACCATGAAGCTCTACCCCAAAACAGGAAGGAAGGAAGGAGGGAGGAAGGGAGGGAGGGAGAGAGGGAGGGAAGGAGGGAGGAAGGGAGGGAAGGAGGGAGGAAGAGAAGGAGGGAAAGAAAAGGAGAAAGGGTGTGACCTATGTTTCTACCACAGTTGCAAACTGTACTTCTGGAAAGATGAAGAGCTGAGTCACCTGTCCTTACCCAGAATAACAGCCCCCAATACAGAATCCTGAGGTACCCCTAAGCCCACTCAAGTAGTGTTCCCCTACTGTATACTCAGCATTGTATATATAGGGAAAATCAAAGATTCACTCATAGGAGTCATGCAGAGCCACACCTTTATCAACTAAAATGCCTCTATATTAAGCAGATTCTTAGTCCAATGGTCATGGACTCAAATGTCTAAAAATCTAAAAACGAAATGGTTATACAGCAAAACAAACAACCCAGATGGAGTGTCTTCTAACAGGCATGTTCTTTAAAAAGTAAGTCTGTTTTGCTGTCCCTTTCTCTCCTTTTCAAAGTGTTTCACGTGTACATTGGTTACAAAAGGACAAATTTACATGACAGAAAAAGATGAGTCTAAAACCCAAATTCTTTTTGTTTTGTTTTTGTTTTTGAGGGTGGTTTTCATGAGTGTTTCTTTATGCAGCCCTGGCTGTCCTGGATGGAACTCACTATGTAAATCAGACTGGCCTCAAACATGAAGATCTATCTGCCTCTCTGCCTCCCATGTGTTGAAATTAAAGGTATGTGCCGCCACCACCACAGGCAAAAACTCAGATTCTAATCACAATCAACCCCTTACTAGAATGTGTACAGTGGTCCCACAGGGTGGTACAATGAAACCAACTTCTAAGAGCACCCAGGCATATTCAACCCTGCACGATACCCAAATAACTATGCTTCCATGCTCAGAGCCTAGAAACAAGGCCACAGGACAGAATAAAAACACTTCAGCAATGAAGTGTTGCCCAGTATGTTTAAAGGCCAAGTTCAATTCCCAACACTGTCTTTCTAAAAAAAAAAAACAAAACAAAAAAAAAAAAAAACAGAGAGCAAAGTAGAGCAGGCATAATGCAACACATTTTTAATTCCAGCATCAGAGAGAGTAACAAAGATGAGTAGGCTACTGCTGAAGAGATGGCTCAAGCAGTTAAGGGCACCAGCTGCTCTTCCAGAGAACTCAAGTTCTGTTTCCAGCAGCCACATGGCAGTTCTTAATTATCTAACTCCAGTTTTAGGGGGTCCAATGCCCTGTCTGGCTTTTGTGGGCACCAGGTATGCATGTGGTCCACAGACATAAAGGCAATTGAAATATTTATACACATTAAAATAAACATTAAGGGGCTGGAGAGATGGCTTAGTGGTTAAGAGCACTGACTGCTCTTCAAGAGTCCCTGAGTTCAATTTCCAGCAACCACATGGTGGCTCACAGCCATCTATAATGTAGACCTGGCATCCACTTCTGGCATGCGGGCACATATGGAAGGAATGATGTACACATAATAAATAAATAAATCTTTAAAAAAAATAAATAAAATAAAATAAACATTAAAAAAATTAAAGAATAAACAAAAGTACCAGTAAATTCAAGTAACTTGCTTTACATTTTATTTTAGGTTGTTTTGTTTTGGGGTAGAACAGAAAATAGGGTTACACTATGTATCCTGGCTGGCTCTCAACTTTGCTAAGCCAGCCTAAAACCACAAACCTCTTGCCTTAAACTCTTGAGTGCTGGGATTATAGATGGTCTCATCTTTAATATTCTTATAGAAAAGTATCTATTTAACTTTGGGTGAATGTCTCTAATATTAGCACTTCGGAGAGAGAATCAATCCATAGGTACAAAGAAAGTTTGAAATTAGCCTTGGCTACATGAACCCCCCTCAACCTCCCCACTCCCAAAAAAGAAACTTTAAACCTTTTGAAGGCAAGTTGGTCATGTATCCCCTGCCATACCAGTGCTCAGGGGATACTCACATAGTGAGTTCAAGGCCAGCCTGGTCTACCTAGTGAGATCTAGGACAGCCATGGCCACATTGCAAGACCTTGTATCAAATAACAACAACCAAAAAAAATTTATAGTAAGAACAACTTACATGCAATGTTTGAATAAACCTGTGACATCATTCTAGCAATTTTCCATTAATACAACATCCATGTCCCCCTCCACCCGCTCTTTTGCTAGAATTTCTCACAAGGACATTTCCCCTTCTGGGAACTGCTCTGAAATATGACTAAAAGGAGATCACCCAGGTATGTCTGCAGCAGCAATATTAACCTGATTCTTTGGCTGTCTCCAGAGGACAAGGCAGGGATGTATATTTATAGACAAGCTATGCATTCCTGAATTTACAAGTACATGACCACGAAAGAGAACCAAAAGTGCTTTGTAGCACTGGAGAGATGGCTCAATGGTTAAAACCAAAGCTGCTCTTGAATAAGATCCAAGTTTGGGGGACTGGAGAGGTGGCTCAGAGGTTAAGAGCACTGGCTGTTCTTCCAGAGGTCCTGAGTTCAATTCCCAGCAACCACATGGTGGCTCACAACAATTTATAGTGGGATCTGATGCCCTCTTCTGAATGCATAATGGCGTAGAGCACTCACATACATAAAATAAATATTAAAAAAAATCCAAGTTTGTCAGGTGACTCACAACTGCAGATAATTTCAACTTAAAAGGGATCAGATGTCTCTGGCATCCACAGGTACCTGAACTCATAGAGACATACCCACATACAGAATTTTTTTAAAAAAAGTACTTTGTGCCTATATTGCTCATGCTGTAAGCAATTTAGGAAGGGAACAGTGGAGCTGGAGGCCCCACATGTGAGAACAGGACTCCATTGAGCTCACCACCAACTCGTATCTCGTATCATATTCAAATTCTATGCTCTTCTGCTACACAGTAGTAAACAAATACTTTTACTTTTTAATTATGCATATATATTCATGTCTGTATGTGGATATGAACATGAGTGCAGGTATCCATGGAGTCCATAAGAGGACAATGGACCTACTGGAGCTGGAGTTACAGGTAGTTGTGAGCCAGCCGACATTAAGTGATAGAAACCAAGCTCCAGTCTTTTGCAAGAAAAGTATGTGCTCTAACCTCTGAGACATCTCTCCAGTCCCAATAAACCATTCTTAACACAAATGTCCTTAATCCCTCCTTTAAATAGATGTTTTATTTCTGCTACTTCTTCACAACTGCAAATGATCTAAATAGCTCATACAGTCTCATACTTCTCACACATACACACAAGTATTTCTTTTGAGCAACTCCCTTTCTTCCACCTTACTCTCCCTTCCCTATCTCTTTTCTTTTGAAGGTGCTGAAGATCAATCAAACCCAGGACCTTCCACAAGCTATGCAAATACTCTACTTCTAAGCATGTAATTCTTTAGAAGTGGCCCAAAGGATAACAACATTTTAAATTTATAAAAGATATGATAAGTTCCCAAAGTCATATAAAATATCTACTCAAGGAGCCTGTTTTGATGGTACATGCAAGAACCACTGAGGCAAGAAATCAGAGAATCAATACCCATCACAATAGTCACAAACAGCATAAAATCTCACAGTAACTCTAACCAAACAAGTGGAAGACTTGTATGACAAGAACTTTAAATCTTTGAAGAAAGAAACTGAAGAAGACACCAGAAAGTGGAAAGATCTCCCATGCTCTTGGGTAGGCAGAATTAACATAGTAAAAATGGCAATCTTACCAAAAGCAATCTACAGATTCAACACAATGCCCATCAAAATCCCAGCAAAATTCTTCAAAGACCTCGAAAGAATGGTACTCAACTTCATATGGAAAAGCAAAAAACCCAAGACAGCCAAAACAATCCCGTACAATAAAAAACTTCTGAAGGCATCATAATCCCTGACTTCAAACTACTACAGAACTACAGTACTGAAAACAGCCTGGTACTGGCATAACAGACAGGAGGACCAATGGAACCGAACAGAAGAGCCGGATATCAATCCACACATCTTCAAATACCAGATTTCTGACAAGGAAGCAAAAAACATCCAATGGAAAAAAGAAAGCATATTCAACAAATGGTGCCGGCATAACTAGATTATCAACATGTAGAAGAATGAAAATAGACCCATATCTATCACCATGCACAAAATTCAAGTCCAAATGGATCAAAGACCTCAACATAAAGCCAGTCACACTGAACCTTACAGAAAAGTGTGAAGTACACTTCAATGCATTGGCAAAGGGAACCACTTCCTAAATAAAACCCCAGCAGCACAGACACTGAGAAAAACAATAAATGGGACCTCCTGAAACTGAAAAGCTTCTGTAAAGCAAAGGACATGGTCAATAAGACAAAACAACAGCCTACAGATGGGAAAAGATCTTCACTAACCCCACATCAGACAGTGGTCTGATCTCCAAAATATATAAAGCACTCAAGAAATTGCTCATCAAACGAACAAATAACCCAATAAAAAAAATGGAGTACAGACATAAACAGAGAACTCTCAACAGAGGAATCTAAAATGGCTGAAAGACACTTAAATGTTCAGCTTCCTCAGTTATCAGAGAAATGCAAATCAAAACAACTCTGAGATTCCATCTTACACCTGTAAGAATGGCCAAGATCAGAAACACTGATGACAACTTATGCTGGAGAGGTTGTGGGGAAAAGGGAACACTTCTGCATTGCTGGTGGGAATGCAAGCTGGTACAACCCCTTTGGATGTCAGTGTGGCGATTTCTCAGAAAATTAGGAAACAACTTTCCTCAAGACCCAGTAATACTACTTTTGGGTATATATCCAAAGGATGCTCAATCGTGTCACAAGGACATGTGTTAAACTATGTTCATAGCAGCTTTGTCATAGCCAGAACCTGGAAACAACCTAAATGCCCCTCGACCAAGGAATGGATAATGAAAATGTGGTACATTTACACGATGGAGTACTACACAGCAGAAAAATAACGACATCTTGAGTTCAACTGCCAACACTACATAAATCTATCATGATGGCATATGGCCCTGTAATATCAGCACTCAGAAAGAAGAGGCTTAGGAGTTCAAGATCTTCCTTGGCTACATAGCAGTACGTGCTATAATAGACACATAAAAAAAGCAAACAATGAAATGAAATTTAATACAAAAATTTGGGAGTCACACACATACAAGATAGCATCTGCCGAGTTCTAGAACTTAAGATTCTTAACAAGTGCTTATTTAATTATCTTGCTTTATAACTTACAGACATTACACTACTTTTAATAGTAATTGATACTTTGCAGCATGGATAAATAAACATCCAAAAAAAAATCTTACATCTAATTCAAAAAACAGGTCTCTTTCTTTACTTGCAATTTCATAATCTGCTCGGAGGGCCAAGTCGTGGATTTTGGTACATTCTCCTAAATCCATGCGCTGTGGGGAAAAAAATAAAACATTAACACCTATTCATTATAGAAAGCATGAAATTAATATGATTTAGTATTTCAACTTTCACTGAAATAAACAATAGTTTTACAGATAATAAATTAAGAAATGGATCAAGCATAATGGCATGATAATCTCAACAGTTAAGAGGTTGAGGGGCAATAGGATAGTAAGCTAAAGACCAATCTGGACTTATGTACCTTAGTCTCCAACAAAAGAAATGAAGCCAGGCACACTGACTGACACATTTCTGTAATCGGTGCCGCTGGCAAGAAAAGGCAGGAGGGTCAGGAATGCAAGGTCACCTTCACCTTACATAGCACGTGCTATCAGTACGTGCTATAATAGACACATAAAAAAGCAAACAATGAAATGAAATTCAATACAAAAACGTGGGAGTCACATACATATAAGATGGCATCTGCCGAGTTCTAGAACTTAAGATTCTTAACAAGTGCTTATTTAATTATTTTGCTTTACAACTTACAGACATTATACTACTTTCAATAGTAATTGATACTTTGCAGCATGGATAAATAAACATCCAAAAAAGATCTTACATCTAATTCAAAAAACAGGTCTCTTTCTTTACTTGCAATTTCATAATCTACATAGTAAGATTATGCTTACTATGTACAAGGTCAGCATGGGCAACATGAGATTATATCACATAAACAAAAAAGAAACAAGATATATCCTAGAAATGCATTTTTAAAATTTATTTAGCTGAGCAGTGGTTGCTCATGCCTTTAATCCAAACACTCAGGTGGCAGAGGCAGGGGAATCTGAGTTTAAGGCCAGCCTGGTCTAGAGTGAATTCCAGTACAGCCAAGGTCACACATAGAAAACCCATTTCAAAAAAAATATATTTGTGAGTGTTCTGCCTGGTGCCTTCAGAGATCAGAAGGCAAATCAGATCACCTGGAACTGCAATTACACAATTATAAACCATTATGTGGGTGCTAGAAACTTAACTGGAATCCTCTATAAAAGCAGCAAATGCTCTTAACTACTAAGCCATCTCTCCAGTCCCTGTATTTTTCTTTCCTTCTTTGTTCTTGCTGTGGCAACACCAGAGACACTCCACTTGGAGCTTGTTTTCTTCTTGGCGAAACTTGCCATTGGGCAAAGAACTGCCCCTGCCTCGATCACTGACAAAATGCACAATGTCCAGACTAGACAAGCAGGATACAAGCAAAAAGACTGCCAGACCTTGCCAAGAAAGGGTAAGATAGTTTTTCAATTTTTCCTGCCTCTGCAAAAAGTCTGTCAGATACTCCAGGCCTTAGCCAAAGTTGGATGCCCCACATTACAAATGAGACTTTGGGTGATTGCCCAGATAGCTGGTTGCCTCTGTCATTTCCTGCACCTTTTTGCGAGTTGCTTGATTGTACTTCCTGTTTACTCAAGTAATATTATTTCCCTTCTCAGGTCTTCGATGAGATTGAAGGCTAGATAGTCATAGTCACTTTCCTCTCAGGACTTAGTCATTTTTAATATAAGACTTAGACTCTAAGACAGGATAACTATTGAAACATTTAACATGGGTTTTTCCCTGTTTGATGCTGCACATGCTGGTTGTAATTCTAATTTTTATGTATGCTTTTGTCTCTTCTTTTCCCTGGACGTTACTTGATATTTGCTCTTATTGTATATACTTTTGTATTAGACTTAGAACCCTTATTTAGACAAAAGTGGGTGGTGCTGTGGGAACTCCTTCAGCCAACAGCAGGGTTCTCGGCTGGGGGGATTCGGATCCAGTTCCCAGTGTAGGCAGAGGACTGCAGATCAGTACCCTTACTGTGAGCTTATCCCCAAATAAATAAACCTTTGTTATATCCCATTCTGGGCTATTGTGGAACTCTTTTGTAGGCCAATATTTTCTTTTTTTGGTTTTTTTTTTCGGTTTTTGAGGCTTTATCACTAAAAGTGGTGTGCTGTCAACAAGATTAGTCACAATGTATTATTATGTTTTCTAATCACATGTAAAACAATAATACTACAGTTTGTAATGTTTATGTTAATCCTGAATACAGGACTGTGCAGATATCTCCTGCTCTGGTTGTCTAAACAGCAACAGGAAATTTTTATCCTAAAACTTATGGCATTGAATCAAAACGCAAGTTAACAAAGTCACATGGAGAGGTAAGAAGATCCGGAGTTCAGGCCCAGATTCTACTGCATTGTGATTGTGAGGTGAGCATATGACCCTGACTCATATACAAAAAGTGGGTAGGGTTGGCAGGAGAGATGGCTCCGTTGGTAAGAATGCTTGCTGTTTAAACATGAATGTTCAGAAACCAGCACCCATTTAATTATCCAGGCATGATAACACATATCTGTAACCACAGCACTGTTTTACTGATTGCTGACCCAGTCAAAACTCCATAAACTCTGGTACAATGAGCTTTAGACTAAGTAAAACTCTGTCTCACCAGATGGTGATGAGGCACACTATAATCCCAGAACACAGGAGGCAGCAGAAGCAGGCAGATCTGTGAGTTGGAGAATAGCCTGGTATACAGAACATGTCCCAGGACAGCCAGGGCTACACAGAGAAACCTTGTCTCAAAAAAACAAAACAAAACAAAACAGAACAAAACAAAAAAAAAAAGAAAAAAGAAAAAGACTGTCTGAAGGGACTAGAAGACCAGCGATAAGAGGGTAACACCCAATATCCTCCAGCATCTGATTGAGTGCATGAACACACATATGCATAAATACAACTACACAAATTTTTTAAATCCATGATTCACTGTGGAATGTTTTCTTTGGCGCACAAATATTCATACAATCAGTGGTTGATTTTTACATTCTTCATAATAGCTATGAAGCCTTAAACTGGTCCTTTGTAAAGCACTTTCACTTTAAGTAGCTGAAATATAGCAGATGATTTTCTTCAGTTTATAGTCTTAAATTTAACTTAATTCCAAATGAAAGCACATTCTACAAAACTAGCATTTATCTGTACTGCTCAGACACTATAGTAATTGGGCAGTATAGATTTCTTCAAAGAGTTACAAAAATATGCAATCAATGTGATCTCATTGAATTTTATTTTATTTTAGGGACTGAAAAGATGTCTCAGCAGGAAAAGCCACTTGACAGTCTGAGTTCAATCCCCAGATACGCAGGGTGGAAACAATCATTCCTGTAGGAGCTGGAGAGATGGCTCAGAAGTTAAGAGAACCAGCTGCTCTTCTAAAGGTCCTGAGTTCAATTCCCAGAAACCACATGTTGGCTCAAAACCATCTATGTGATCTGGTGCCTCTTCTGGCATACAGGCAGAACACTGCATACATAGTAAGTAAAATAAAATCTTTTAAAAAGCTGGGCAGTGGTGGCGAATGCCTTTTATCCCAGCACTTGGCAGGTGGACCTCAGTAGACTCAAAGCCAGCCTGGTCTATAAAGCAAGTTCCAGGGAGCTGGAGAGGTGGCTCAGCGGTTAAGAACATTGCCTGCTCTTCCAAAGGTCCTGAGTTCAATTCCCAGCAACCACAGGGTGGCTCACAACCATCTGTAATGAGGTCTGGTGCTCTCTTCTGGCATAAAGGCATGCATGCAAATAAGAGCACTCATACATAAATTTAAGTAAAAAAAAAAAAAAGAGGAAAACATGTTTCTGCAATTAAGAGTATTTACTGCTCTTTCTGAAACTTAGATTCAGTTCCTGGCACCTATATAAGCAAGATTCATAACCACCTTTAATTTCAATTCCAGGGGAGCCAATGAATTTTAATTCCCTCTATAGACATGTATTCAGGTCTACACACAAAATTAAGTGTATACATGTATGTATGAATGAAAATATCATGCTAGAATAACTTGAAATTAAGAAAAATCAACCAAATTTTCAAAAAGACTTGTTATATAGATTTCATACTAGTGAAATGTTTCATAACTCAAAAACTTTACCAACAATCTATAATGTGAAGAGTAACAGACTTTGCATATTAAAGAAAAATAAAATTCTACTTGAAAAACATTCACTTCCCCCACAGCTCCCTCTCCAAGTATCCCATGAGACCCTCAAAAATCACATCTACTAAGACTGGAGTAGAGGGATAAATGTGACTAAAATATATGTATGTGTGGGTGAAATACTCAAAGAATTTTTTGAAGATAAAAAATGGACACCAATTCTCCTGTGATTTATTTACATTTTTATTTATTTTATTTTTATGTGTATGATATTTTGGCTGCATGCATGTCTGCATACCATGTACATGTCTGGTGCCCAAAGAGATCCCGGAACTGACAGTTGTGAGCTACTGTATGGGTCATAGGAATTGAACCTGGATCCTCTAGAAGGACAATCAGTTAGTGCTTTTAACCACTGAGCTATCTCTCCAGCCCTGTAACTTTTTTTTTAAGATTTATTTATTTATTATGTATACAATATTCCTTCCATGTATGTTTGCATGCCAGAAGAGGGCATCAGATCTCACTATAGATAGCTTGAGCCCCCATGTGGTTGCTGGGAATTGAACTCAGGACCTCTAGAAGAGCAGTCAGTGCTCTTAGCCCCTGAGTCATCTCTCCAGGCTCTTGTAACTCTTTATACACAGAATAAAGTGGGTGTTTCAGCAATTCTAATCCTAAAAGCTATGTTTTTAAACGTTAATTTTTAAGGTTTATTTTGATTATTTTAAAATTATGTATGTGCCTGTGTCGGGGTTATGTGCACATGAATATAGTTGCCCCATGTATAGAAGTGGCTGTCAGATCCTGGAAATGGAGTTACAGATGTTGGTAGGCCACCATGTGAGTACTTGGAATCAAACACTGGTCTTCCACAAAAGCAACAAATGCTCTTAACTACTGAGCCACCTTGCTAGCCCCTATTATGTAATTTTAAAAAATAAACCATTACTCTTGGATTAAAGAAAAATATTACATCTACTGTCCCACCCCACCCCGAGTAATCCATAAGGTTCTGGAAAGCACCTACCGTCCCAGCAAGGATGTCATGGGGGCAGCAATCCAAAAGGTGACTCTTGCAGACACGGTCATCTGTAAACTTGACCCTCTGTCTGGTTTCATCTCCTGAAATTCATTTGTGGTTTTAAATAAAGTAGTATCTCATTAACTACACAAGGCTATCTGGCAAAACAATACACTCGGATGATTTGCAGACTAGCATTTTTGTATTCTCCCCATCATACACACTAAGAAACTGATCTAAAGATATTGACAATTGGAATGGAATACAGATTTTTTTTCAAGCTAAGTATTTTATGAAGACGCACACTTAATCACCTCTAACTCCATCATTAAGTCAAGGAGTCAGAAGTAAGAGTAAGTACCAAAAGGAATCAGCCCAAATCAGTGTGGGCATGAGAACTAAGAAGCAGGTAATCTACCACATATGACTTAGAGCTGGCAATCCCCACCAACCAAAACTATTAATCTTTTTGTTGCAGTCAAATAGGCAGTGTTTTATTATCGAAAACTGCCAAGAGGAAGGAGAAAGTTTTCAAGCTCTATCACTGACTCTTAAATATCTCTAAATCTTTTCTTGTCATGCCCCTTTCATCCCCACCCTTACAAAGGGAAGTTGGCACCTGGGAGTCACTTTTAACAAGACAATACCAAAGAAAGCAAAAAGGAATCAGGTTAGTCAATACACACTGTGAACTCCAACATATACTGTACCCATCTGCATTCTTCAAGAACTCAGCTGCAGAATTTTATGCCCGCTGTTGAAAAGTTTTAAAGGAAAAGTTTTCTTGCCCACACCTGCAGTAAGGAAGTCAGGGGGAATGATACATAAAAGTAAAGGCAAAGTGGTATGTGACAAATTTTAAGGCTAATCTGTGTAGAGGACACAGTGCTGTGTAATAGTCAAGGAGGAATATATTTCAGGATTTGCAAGCATCCAGGATTAATGTAGTGTCTTTTTACTGAAAATGTTTTCTTTCTAAACTACACTTTTAAAGTTACTTGTGGAAAAAAAGCAAACACTTTTTTGTTATAACAGCTTAGAAATTGGTTGTGACTCACGGCTCGATGAACATGAGGCTTTTCTGCAACTCCCTTGCAGATTGATGTAGGCAGGCAAAGATACACTGAACCTTTATAAATAAAATAGAGGGGCCACAATTGTTCAGTTTGTATGAAATAAAAATATGGGAAGCAATTCAAAAGCAACTCAACATACAAAGAAAGCTAAAAGCACTTATTGACCTATGAAATAAGGTGCAAAGACTCTGCACGGCCCTGCGAATTGTGCCAGTGTGAAATTACAACTTCATTACTTTAGTAAAAATGAAAACACCAACCACAGCAGGGATCTAGCTTTGCTGGGATGCAACTGCTTTCTCCTGAGACACCACCATGATCTTGCACGCCTCCCTATACACCTACCTAAAGAATGCCAAGAGCTGACTAAACCAAGGCTAGTCTGGAAGGCTGGGGAGTGAGGGGTGGGAAGGCTAGGAAAGTGCACGGAGGAACCCACGTTAGAAATGCTCATTTACGGCTCCCCTTGTGACCGTACGGAGCAGGAACGCCCGGGGTTTTCGAAACCCGTCCAGCTCCTCGGGGGTCGCCTTTCCTCCGAGGAGTATCAGAGGAATTCTGCCACACGGCAGCCAGCGCCCGGGAGCCGCGCTGGTTCCAGCCCTCCGCCGACGCTCCAGCACGCCGGGAGGCGCCGAACCGCGGTGCCGACCAAGAGGAATTCGCATGACGGAAAATGGGAGGGGGACAGAGCCCCACCGTCGGATCGGACTCTCAGAAAGGAGGCCGCCCGGACGAGAAGGACGCGGCGGCCGCAACAGCCTCGCAAGTCAAGCGGATCAGACAAAGGCCCAGCGCCTAGGGTCGGCGAGCGGGGGGAAATAGGAATGGCGCCCCGCGCAGGCGCACATTGTCACGGCCCTCGCCTCAGGCTGCCAGGCCGCCTCGCCTTACTCCCGCCCCCGCCCAGAGCCTGGACGGCCGCTCAGACTCACCGTCCCGAGCCGTGCCCATGAGCTGGTCCAGCAGGGCCCGCATCTGCGCTTGGGCGGACATGGTGGCCAGTGGGGACGGCCGCGAAGCTCCTCACAACTCAACGGTAGCAGCGGCAACAGCGGCAGCGAAAGATGGTCCTGTCGGCCTGAAGCCCGCTCGGCGCTTTCCCGCCGCGGGGAATGCTGGGAGGAAGTTCGTCAAACGTTGTTGGAGGGCTTGCCGGGAAATGTAGTTTGGAAAAACCAGAGTCGCTGGGTGGAGCGGTCACAAATTGTCCTAGAGGCTAAATCAAAACTCCAATCCTGATCCCTAAAACATCAAATTCTATTGTCTTTCTTTCTTCCTTCCTTCCTTCCTTCCTTTCTTTTTTTGGTTTTTCGACACAGGGTTTCTCTATGAAACAGTCCTGGCTATCCTGGAAGTCATTCTGTAGACCAGACTGGCCTCGAACTAACAGACATCCTCCTGCCTCTGCCTCCCGAGTACTTGGATTAAATGTTAGGATTAAAGGCATGTACCACTACCACCCCGAAAATTCTATTTTCTAATGAAACTATAGTGGAAACAAAATATAATAAACTGGGCGGGGCAATTCATGCCAATAATCTCGGGAGGAAGAGGTTGGATCCATAAAGTTTAAGCTAAGGATTTCTTTTGAGACAAGAATGAAAAGCCCACTTAGGATGGTAGACAAATTTGTGACAATGCTGCTTACTCTATATAAACTGTAAAATTTTCCAGCATGAGACTAGACCTTTTTGAGGAACTAGCCCATATATGTATTAAAGAGTTCTTTCTCTGAATGTTCATGTGGTTGGCGTTTCCACTTCACACAGACTCGGAATAGTACAATATTTGCATTATTATATATTCCAATTCCCATGGAACTGGAGTTACAAATGTTTGTGAGCTTTCATGTGGGTACTGGAGATTAAATCTGAATCCTGTGCAGGAACAGCAAATGCTCTTAACCTCTGAGCCATTTCTCCATCTCCAACTCCCTTGTTAATGATTTCCCTTGGCTCTGCTCACTTACTTTTGAGAGGGATGACACAAACGGCTCTATTCTGATACTGTTGTTTCCTCTCTTGTCTCTCAATGAACTTTTTTTTTCTCCAAAGGCATGGCTGATTAACTATTCTTTGCTCTGGTCCATCAGTCATAATGTCCCAGTCTGATTTTACACTAGGAGGAGGTGATAGATGATGTGAATTCAAGTTTCCAGAAAAGCCCACACCTATGCTAAAGATTCTACAAGGTCAATTTACTGGTTATGACTGTATGAAAGGAAAAAGGGGAGGGACTGAGGATGTGACTTGGCTGATAGTGTGCTTGCCTAGTGTGCCCTGGGTTCTACCCCTGCACAGCATAAAACCAGACATAGTGGTGTTCTCATGTTATTACAACAATTGGGAGGCAGGGGCAGGAGGATCAAAAGTTCAAGTTCATCTTCAACTACATAGTTCAAAGCCAGCCTGGACTATATGAACCCTTGTCTAGAAAGAAAGAGAAGGAAGGAAGGAAGGAAGGAAGGAAGGAAGGAAGGAAGGAAGGAAGGAATATGGAGTGTTAGAATGTTGCTGATCTAGAGCCAAATTATTATGAACTATCTTTAGTCCTCTTAGGCCTGCCTATTTATTGCCTACATCTGAGTTTGAAGTATAGGTGACTTAGAAACCAGCCTGGCTTACATAGGGAGTTCCAGGAAAGCCAGGGTCACAGGACAACCAAGGCTACATAGTGAACCATATATGCCTCAATTTATGACTTTGTATTTTTTTCTGTAACTATAAAAATTTCATGTGCCAGGCATGGTGTCACATGCCTTTAATCTCAGCACTCGGGGCAGAGGCAGGCAGATCTCAAATGCAAAGATGTGCTGCATTTATTTAACTATGTAAGGACGTGTTGCATCTGTTTAATTATGTAAAGATGTGTTGCTGTTTTACCTTGCCTGCCTAAGGCACCTAATTGGTCCAATAAAAAGCTGAAAAGCTAATAGTGAGGGAGGGAGTATAGGCAGGACTTTCAGGCAGGGACAGTAAGTAGGAGATTTTAGTCTTGAAAGAAGAGGGGAAAAAAAAGCCAGGGAGATGCTGGGGCCAGATAGACAGACACAGAGAATGAAAGAAAGATGTTTTTTGTTTTTTTTTTTAAAAAAAAAAAGCTCTGAGACAAAATGTAGATGAATAGAAACAGGTAAAATTAAGTTAAAAGAGCTAGTGGGACACGTCTAAGCTAAGTCCAAGCATTCATAATTAATAATAAGTCTCCATGTCTTTATTTGGGAGCTGATTGGCGGCCCAAAGACAATTCCAACTACATCTGTGTATTCAAGGCCAGCTTGGTCTGCAGAGTGAGTTCCAGTACAGCTGCAGTTATGCAGAGAAACCCTGCCCATAGGCTCATGGGAAGTGGTACCATTAGGAGATGTGACCTTGTTGGAGTAGGTGAGGTGTTGAAGAAAGTCTGTCACTAGGTCAGGTTTTGAGGTCTCAGTTGCTCAAGCCAGGGCAGTATCTTACTTACTCTTCCTGTTGCCTGCCAATCCAGAAGTCTCAGCTACCTTTGGCAAAATGTCAGCCTGCATGCCACCCTTCATGCCGCCATGCTCCCCACCATGATGATAATGGACTAAACCTCTGAACTGTGAGCCAGTTGTTAATTCCACTGGTCGAGAATAAGACCACTACCACAATTTAAAGCTAAATTTGTGCCAGGCCTCCTTAGCCTCCTTATTCCCCAGGGAAAGGTTGTTGCAAAAGGAGCGGCGGGCTGCGTCCCTGCCACCCGGCTCCCGGGTAGCTTCACCGGAAATAATTACATGGAAACTGTATTCATTTAAACACTGCCTGGCCTGTTAGCTCTGGCCTCTTACTGGCTGACTCTCACATCTTGATTGACCCATTTCTAGTAATGTGTGTAGCACCACGAGGTGGTGGCTTACCGGGAAGATTCTAACCTATGTCCATTTTGGGCCAGAGCTTCATGGCATCTGCTCTCTCTGACCCTACTTCTTTCTCCCAGCATCCTGTTCTGTCTCCTCCACCTATCTAAGCTGCTGTCCTATCAAAAGCCAAGGCAGTTTCTTTATTAACCAATGAAAGTAACACATAGACAGATGACACACCTACATCAAAAGGTGACATTCCACGGCCCCATGACACAGGGCAATCAGACGTGATAGAGTCAGGTCAAAGCAGAAACTAAGTTTATTACTGTGAGTGTCAGCTTATACAGCTTAAGTGACATTCTGTGATGTGGGGGTCCCTCCAGTCAATGAGACATAGTCAAGCCCTCACTCTAGCTGAGGGGCATCTACCTAGATTTTGCTGTCTCATCCTCATTCAGTTCCCTCAAACTCGAGCAGGCTTTTCTCTGTCCGACAGGCCTTGAGGTACAGGCCCAGAGATACTTTGGGCCCAACAATTTGAAGCAAATTTCAATGAAATACTCGTCAGATGTATGGGTTCTGGCCAGGTTCATCTTTGGTTTTCCAGCAGATGGCCCCAATCAAGTTTTGCAGCAGCTTAAGTATTTCCCATCAGGTCCAATCAGGAACAAGCATACATCCTGACTTACCTCCTCCAGCCTACATGCAACCAGGGGCAAGCATACATCTTGGCATATTTCTACCTCTGAACCTCCTGCCCACATGTGATCCAGCACATTTGGTGCAGAATGGTCAAACCAAGGGAGTGAAAACAGGTGGCTCGTTATCTCCCATAAGCAATAGCTTCCACCATTTCAGGAACTGTCTGTCCTTGGGCAAGGGACTTGCAGGTCAGAGGCAATTTTTTTGTTGTTGTTGTTTCATGGATCTCTGAGGCATACTAATTAAAACTTAAAATGTAACTTTGGCTCTCACACAGCCCCAATAAAATGTTTTCCTTTATAAAAGTTGCTGTGTTCATGGATCTCTTCAGAGCAATAAAACCCTAACTAAGACAAGGAGCAACCTGATTCTATATTCTTGTGCCATGGGCACTTGCATATTTGACTCAAGAACAAAAAATCTCTTATCCCTTTCTAGGCAAGAGCTATGTCTTTGTGTTGGCAAATTACAGGTAAGTTTCAAAGCCAAACAAGAGGCTGAAAATGTGGTTCTGTAGTAAGGAGGGCATACTGTTCCTGCAAAGGACCAGAGTTTGGTTCCTAGCAACTATGTCCAGAAGCTCACAACTTCCTGAAACCCTAACTCCAGGAAATTGGACACCCTCATCTGGCCTTAGAAGCACTAACTGTGGTGTTGCCCAGCAAATAAATGATAGAGGCAAGAAAACCAGAAGTTCAAGGCTAGCCCTAGGTACATATAAAAAATGCAGGGCAGCTGGGCAGTGGTGGCACACACCTTTAATCCTAGCACTCCAGAAGCAGAGACAGGTGGATCTCTGAGTTCAAGTTCAGCCTGGTCTATAAAGGGAGTTGCAGGACAACCAGGGCTGTTACACAGAGAAACCCTATCTCGAAAAACCAGAAGAAAAAAAAAAGCTAATCAGGTAGTGGTGACACACACCTTACATTCCAGCATTCAGGAGGCAGAGGTAGGCAGATCTCTAAGTTAGAGGCCAGCCTAGTCTACAAAGCACATTCCAGGATAGCCAGGGCTGCACAGAGAAATTTGCCTTGAAAAACACAACCAAAATAAATAAATAAGCAAAAATGCAAGGCCACCCGGGGTAAATGACAACTCCACCTTCAATTAAAAAAAAAAAAGAAAGAAAAAGAAAAAAAGAAATAAACAAAAAAGAAGTTAGAGATGTGCCTGAATTGGTAGAGTACGTTACCTACCAAGAACAAAGCCCTGAGTTAGATTAACAATAGTATTGCATAAAACCAGTGTAATAGTGTAATGTCACATGCCTGTAATGGCAGGAGGTATATTTCAGAATAAAGATATCAAGTTCAAGGCCAGTCTGAGCTATATTAGACCCTGTCGCAAAAACAATAGAGATAAGAAGACTCAGTGGGTAAAGGTCCTTGCTAAGCAATTATGCAAGCCTTGCAACCTACGTTTGATCCCAGGAAACCACATAAAGGTGGAAGAAGAACCAACTGCAAAGTTGTTCTTTGACCTCTCCGTGTCTGTGTGTGCGTGCCTGTGCATAGAGAAAAGAAAATGCCGCGGACAGTAAGTGTACAGAATGATTTGCAGTCTAGAAAAAAGAACCCTTAAAAAGGGTCTCCTGCTGGTCAGGTGACTGATGTCTCCCTTCACAGTTTTCTGGGGTTAGTATTGCAACATGAGACACAAGCTATCATAGCAGTACCATGTCAAAATGCTCGGCTTCAGCACTAGTCGGCTCTTTACTGGAAAGGAGGGAGCTACGCCTGACGTCTCATTCACGTTGCTAAGCAATTGACGCAGGTAGCTTGACTAGGTCACGCTGGTACGCCCCTTCCGCCGACAGGAAGTGATGCACAGCGCTGGTGGGGCGGAACTAAGGAGGGAACCATAGCCTCTTTGGGGCGGGGCTTGCTGCGGGGCAGGTCTGGGGCGGGCCCTGTGGGGGCGTGGCACGCTGCCCTCCAGGCCGGGGCGGGCCCGGGCTGGCCGGGGAAGGGCGCCGCTGTCCGAAGCAATCCGTCCTTCTGCTCCATCGCTCTCCACCCCGGCTGCTTGGAATGTGGATCCCGGACTCCAGGGACCGCAGTTGAGCCAACTTTGGCAGTCCAGGACCACTTGCTGAGGAGCAGGATCTCCCGGACGCGTCCGAGAGCGGATCGAGAGCCAGCTAGGTAACTCTCACGCGCGACCTCGTTCGGGCCGAAGCCGGCTGCGTTCGATCGTCGGGAACTAGTGGGGGCCTGGAGCCGGTTCGGCCACCTGGAGAGCGGCGCACAGCTCGGGTCGGGCCCGCCTGAGCTCCCAGAGTAACAGGGTCATTCAAGGGGCCTGGCACCTCCGGGCGCGCCGAACTCGCCGAAACAAATCTGTGCTCACCCGTGTGTGTTCTCTGGAGGGCGCAGTGCTGACTCAGAGCGACAGGGACCCTGGGCTCAGGAGGACATCTGTTAATCTCGTGCAGTTCCTTAAATTCTGTCGCTCTCACCAGGGCATTAGTGTGAATCAGTTCATATTCTTCAAGTTCAGGGCCAAAACAGTGTGGTGGGTAACGTCATGGGTGGTGATGGGGATGTCTTCATTCTTCACCCTCACAGTTCTCCCTGCTGCTTGTTTCTTTAATCTGATCACCGCCTCCTCCTGCTGCCTTGAACTGGAAGCAATGTTCCTGCCACAGCCTTTCGGGTGCTGGGCTGTTGTTTCTTCCATACCGGCATTTTTCTCACTCCCCTTCCAATCGCCTCCTTGTGCTGCTTATCAATTGCTTTGTAACAAAGAAACACAAAATTTAATGGATTAAAACAATCTTTATGCTAGGTGTGGTGGTGCATACCTCGAATCCGGAAGTTGAGGCTGAGACATAAGAGTTCTGAGTTTGAGGTCAGCCTGGGCTACAACATGAGGTCTTGTCCTACTAAATGCACAAAATAAAACAACATTTACGAGTCAGCACTTTCTGTGGGCTGGGAATCAGACGTAGGTGATGATGTCCCAATGGCTCTGACTAGGTTGAGGGAATCTAAATCCAAGACAACTGACTCAAAAGGCCAGTGGCTAGTGTCCTCGATGCCCCCAGAATCTTTCCTGTTTTCTATTGGTAGCTGTCTTCCCTCATAAGGGAAATAAGGGAGGTGGGGTGATAGGAACTACTGTACTTTTTGTGATCCAGTTTTGAAGCCTAACACCCCCTCCGCATTCTGGGAATAGGTGCAGCAAAGAGTTTGTGAAATTTGTGTGTGTGTATGCAAGTGTGGGTGCAGGTGTGTGCGTGTCAGAGAAGACAACTTGTAAGAGTAGGGGCTCCAGGGATCCTCTTCTCCAGTCCTGTGGTGCTGGAACTGTGTGTGTCGCCATTCCAGTATGTTTGTGCACCATGATCATGTTTGGTGCCTGTGGAGGTCCGAAGAGGTCGTTGGATTCTCCAGAAGTTACAGATGTTTGTGAACTACCATGTGGGTGCTGGGGTTATCCTGGATCTTCTGCAAGAACAGCAAATGCTCTTAACTTCTGAGCCAACTCTCTAGCCCCTTGTGATTGTATTTTAAAACCATGCTGCTAACCACACCTGTGGGAAGAGAGCGCCTACTCATTCCTCTAATTAAAGCTGAAGTTCCACACCTAACATTCACACGGCTTTAATGTGAGACTGACTAGACAGTTGTTCTTGGGACGGGGCTTTTCCGAGGGAAGAGAAGTGTTCAGCCCCCAAGATGATGTTGAGCACTTGGGAAAGCAAATTTCCTTGTAGAAAATTGAGGCGGTCAGCTGGGCAGTGGTGGTGCACGCCTTTAATCGCAGCACTCAGGATGCAGAGATAGGAGGATCTCTGTGAGTTTGAGGCGAGCCTGGTCTGCAGAGCAAGTTCCAGGACAGCCAGAGATACATAAAGAAACCCTGTCTCGAAAAACAAAGACAAACAAAACTATTGAGGTGGACTTAATTAGAGAAAAATACAGTCACAGTACTAAAAAGAAGTCACAGGGCCAGGTGGTATTGGTGCACACCTTTAATTCCAGCACTCAGGAGGCAGAGGCAGGCGGATATCTGTGAGGTCCAGGCCAGCCTGGTCTACAGAGTGAGTTCCAGGACAGGTTCCAAAAGCTACACAGAGAAACTCTGTCTCGAAAAACCAAAGAAAAAGAAAAAGAAAAAAGAAAAGAAAAAAGGCACAAGTGTTGTCACAACTGATTGACATCCTATGTTTACATTTGGCATTTAAAGTCACCTGATCCTGCAAGCTATAGATTCCTTTATTTTTTTTATGGTTAATGAACTCATGTGTTAGGAAATGACTCTCCCAAGAGAGGCTGATGGTCATATTAAAGATTAGACATTCATGCAGACGTGTGCACGCTCATGTGTATTTTCTGCCGGCCACCACTCTGCTTTGTCCTTGGGCAGGGGGAGCAGTAACAATAAGTGTGTGTCAAATTTCTGGAATTCTCTGTCACGAGAACCCAGAGGGGAGCCCTAAGCCACCGTGGAATAAAGCCTTACGGGAAGTGTCCCGGTGGGTTTTTGGCACATCTGTGTTTTACTTGCATTGTAGGAGCAGGTAAAGGAAGAGGGGCAGATGCAGGGGCAAGTGCAGAACAACCGTGTGATGGGGACAGATAGTGGCGGTGAGATGTAGGGAGGATGGCAGGCAGACAGGAGCCAGGGATAGAAGGACCTGGCGTTAACCAAGGTGTTGACTTTGTTCTGAAGTGGTCATGACTCATTCTAGACTTGTAACACGACCAGGAGATATTTTTGGAACATCTGAGAGGGCTCCAGAAATCACTGTGAGAAGTTTTAAAATACAACCTAAGTGGTCGTCATGAGGAGGACTTGGGACTGTTGAGATGGCTCAGCCTGTAAAGACACCTGCCACCAAGTCTGCTGAGCTGAGTTGGATTCCTGGGTCTCACATGGTGTAAGGAGAGAACCAGCCCCTGCAAGTTGTTCTCTGACGCCCACATATGCTGTCAATGGCATGCATGTGCCCATACACACATTAAATACGCACACACACATACGCACACATAAAATAAAATGAAATGAAAACTATAAAAAGGAGGGGCTAGATCGACAAGAGAGGTGAGTTAGATCTACAGGGTTTCTTAAGTGTCCCGAAGTTTACCACGCATCTCACTCAAAATTGATCTTGAAACCCACGCTCTTGGTGTAATGCGCTCCCAATCTCATTTGTAAGCTCCTTCACGGAACGTAGGTTTTTAGACTATAACATGCACAAAAATGCTGACTCCTAACTAAATAATCAGAAAGTAGGTGCTCATCATTCATGTGATTTATCTCTGAAGTGGAATACGTTTTAGAAAGATCATAGGTTGAGCATGCAGGAGACGTGTATTAGTTCACTGGTGAAAACTGTTGGTTTTCTGTTGACCTCACTCAGTCTTGGTAGCTGATTCACAGAGCTGGTGTTCTCTATTTGTTTGTGAGCGTATAGATGTATCCATTAAGAAAGTCTAAAAAAATGATGTGGCAGTCAGGCATGGTAGCACAAGCCTGTAATCTTAGTATTTGAGAGTCACAGGCACACGCATCAAAAGTTCAAGGTCAGCTACGTAGCAGGTTGAAGGCCAGCCTGGGTAATAAGACCCCGTGTAAAAAACAAACAAAAATAAAATTAAAAAATCCAGAAACAAACAACAACAAAAATCGCAATAAGAAGTAAATTGATGCAAAACTTCAAGTAAATTGATGCAAATTAAAGCTATAATTTACCTTAATAGTCCCCTACTAAATGTAGGGGTGAGAAGGAATAATACGGATTCATAGGGGAATTGCAGGAAATAAGTCTAATTTAGACTTCAGGAAAAAAGTTTATCCCTTGGGCTAATCTATAAGACTTACCTGAGATCATTTTCTTCTGAGCTGAATATGGTCTGTGTGCACTGTGATAGTTTTTGTCTTAGTCAGAGAACCATGACCTTAAGATTTGTTCCGCTTTGAGAAATTACTGTGCCTCTGTTCTTTGTGTTGAGATTCTGTTTTGTAGAGAGTCAGTAGTGTTCGCTGTAAACAACAGAACACTATAACTATCTTTGTCTTACATCTGCTTGGCTCAGCTGGAAAACCCGGTGCGGCCTGGTTGGTTGTTGTGGGCGTCTGTCTCAAACATCTCATATTTGAACTGCTCTCAGGGGGCAGTCGTGGAGGTGGTGCAGACCATGCAGTGTAAAAGACTTTCTTTTGTTCTTTTGGGGGGGGGTAGGGGATGGTTTTGAGACAGGTTTCTCTATGTAGCCTTGCCTGTTCTAGAACTCTCTGAGTTTGAGGCCAGCCTTGAACTCAAATCCACCTGCTTCTGCCTCACAACTGCTGGGATTAAAGGTACTCGGGACCATGCCCATCTTGTTCTTGTGTTTTGTTTATTTGTTTGTTTGAGACAGGGTTTCTCTGTGTAACAACCCTAGCTGTCCTGGAACTAACTCTTGTAGGCCAGGCTGGCTTTGAACTCAGAGATCCTCCTGCCTCTGCCTCCTGAATGCTGAGATTAAAGGTATTTGCCACCACTGCCTGATTTTGTTCTTGTTTTTTAAGACAGGATCTTGTTATATAGCCCAGGCTGAATTTCAGCTCACTGTGATGCCCTGCTTTAGCCTCTCAAGTCCTTAATAACTGATGTATGGTCATACCCAGATGTAATATATATATATATATATATATATATATATATTTTAGGGACAAGCTTTTGCTCACTCTTGCTGTAAGATTTGTTGGTGATGGTAGATTAGGAATAAATTTAGGATTTGGAACAAGGAGACTGAGTTATCATACTCATCTTTTTGTCCAGAGACATGCTCCTTAAAATCTTGTGTCCAGCCAGGTGGTGGTGGCTCACTCCTTTAATCCCAGCACTGGGAAGGCAGAGGTAGGCAGATCTCTGTGAGTTCGAGGCCAGCCTGGTCTACAAGAGCTAGTTCCAGGACAGGCTTCAAGGTTACAGACAGAGAAACCCTGTTGGGGGGCGGGGATTTGTGCCCAAGCCAGGAGCAATGAGGGCACATGCCTTTCTTTAATTCCAGCACTGGGGAGGCAGAGGTAGGTGAATCTCTGTAAGTTCAAAGCCAACCTGGTTCATAGAGTGAGTTCTAGGACAGGTTCCAAAACCACACAGAGAAACCCTGTCTTGAAAAACAAAAACAAACAAACAAGAACAACTTGTGCCCGTTTTAGTTATATTTGAGTGTTCACTGTGTATGGTTTATGGGACACTGTCATAAAATTGATCTGGCAGAAGATGAGCACGCATAGAATGCTTTGAGTTGGAGATGTACCACCGTAACACACACAAGTTATACAAGAAATATACTGAGTTTCCTGGGGCAGGAAGGGAATAACCAGGGTCAAACCGAACTTTTCTAACAAATTGAACTTTTCTAGGATGTTATGCTTCTCAAGCTGAGACTTGACAAATGAATAAGGGTAGATTCGGGTGCTTGCTCTCTCTCTCTCTCTCTCTCTCTCTCTCTCTCTCTCGTGTGTGTGCGTGTGTGTGTGTGTGTGTGTGTGTGTGTGTGTGTGTGAGAGAGAGAGAGAGAGAGAGAGAGAGAGAGAGAGAGAGAGAAAATAGTCGATAATGAGTACCAGGAAGTTTCCAAGAAGGACACAAGCTAAACACATGAGAAGATAGAAACCGGAGGCAGACAGTGGTAGTGCACACCTTTAATCCCAGCACTCAGGCCTTGGGAGGCAGAGGCAGGTGAATCTCTGAGTTCAGTGCCAGCCTGGTCTACAGAGCGAGTTCCAGGACAGCCAGGGCTACACAGAGAAACCCTGTCTCAAAACAGCTGGAGATAATGGCTCATGGGTTAGATGGCTCAGCAGTTAAGAGCACAGGCTGCTCTTGCAAGGACCCAATTTGATTCCTGGCCCCTGTGTGGCAGCAGCTCATAGCCATCTGTAATTCAAGTTACAGGGGATCTAATACTCTTTTCTGATTTCTGTGGGCACCAGGCACAAATGTGGTACACAAACGTACATGTATAAACTGTGTTTTAGATCAAAATGCTTAATTTTGAATGCTAGATCTTGTTGGCTAACCTCCTTTATTCATTGAACTTTTGCTTAAAAGAATGAGTTTGCCATGGTGGTGTAGGCCTGTAAGTCCAGCACTTGGGAGGTAGAGGCAAAAGATCAGGAATTCAGGGTAAGTGCCAAGGCAGCCTGTGCAGAAAGAAAAGGGGACTCGGAAGGTGGCTTAGCCAGTAGAGGACTTGCTGTGAAAGAATGAGAAGTTGAGTTTGGATTCCCAGAAGGTAGACTCCATGCTGACCTCTGGCCTCCACATGTATGGATACACATGCACAATAACACACGCACACACACTACAACACTTAGATTTTTGATCAGGTGCTAGGAATATATATTATATATATGCACATATATATGATTGTGTTTATGTATATGTATATATGACCCTTTGCTTTCAGATCAGTAGAATTGCCATTGCAAATTATTTGCTCTGTCCATCCTGGGGATTTCAAACCTCTCATAAATTTGAAGCAAGCAGAATCAGATTCATTTTTATTTTTAATTGTCTGACTCAGAAACTCAGAGCCCTTAGGGAAAACACATTTCATTTCCTTTCTGCATCCATTGTGTTTATGAGCTACACAAGCTCTTGCACAATTTTATTGTTCTTTCCCCGCAGTCAGCGTTTCCACTCAGGTCATGATAGTCTGCGTGCTACTGGAGGACAGGTGTGGCAGCCCATGGAACAGAGAATGAGGCTCTAGTTTCCTGATGGTCTGTGGAGCCAGGGGACAATCTGTCTGAAAAACTGTCACAGGCATTATCTTGCTTCAAGCTATGTTTTGTTTTGTCCTCCTCCAATGATATATATCATAGGGTTGGGATATAACCTATTAGATGTTTGCTTTTTTGGCGTGCATAAAGCCCTAGTTTCAATCCCCAGTCCCTAGTGCTGTAAAACTTGTGTGTGTGTGTGTGTGTGTGTGTATGTGTGTGTGTGTGTGTATGTGTGTATGTGTGTGTGTGTGTGTGTATGTGTGTTTGTATATGTTCATAAGTGTGCTTTGGGAAGCTAAATAGACATCAGGTATCTTTCTCAGTTCTCCACCTTATTTATTTATTTTCTGTATACAAGTGCTTTTTCTGTGTGTATGTTTGGGCACCACCGAGTTTCTGGTGCCCATGGAGGTCAGAAGCGGTGTTGGGTCCCTTGGAACTGGAGTTACAGATTTTTGAGCTGTCATGTGGGGGCGAGCAATTGAACCTGGGTCCTCTGGAATAGCAACAAGTGCTCTTTAATGTTGAGCCATCTCTCCAGCCTTAACAATAAATTACTAAGAAGTTTATTTTAAAACAAGTTTTTGTTTACATGTAATTTTACCACTTACTAAAATGTAGGTAGATTTGCAAACTAGTGAGAATGATATGCTTGTTTATCTTTACTAAAAATTAAAGTTAGGCTGAGGCTGGGGGTGGAGCCACACACCTTTAATTCCAGAGCTTGGGAAATAGAGGCAGGCGGACTCTCTGTGATGTCATGATGTCTTGGCCAGCCTGATCTACAGAGTGAGTTGGAGGCCAACCAGGGATACACAGTGAGACCCTGTCTCAAAAATAAATAAGTAGCCAGTGTGGTGGTGAACGCCTTTAACCGTAGCACTTGGGAGGCAGACAAGGAGGATCTCTGAATTTGAGACTAGTTCGGCCTACAGAGTGAGTTCCAGGACAGCCAGGGTAATGTAGAGACTCTGTCTCAATAAATAAAGTTAGCTCAAATATTCAATACTGCACAAGACTGCATCTTCAGAACTTTCTGAGTTGGATAATGTTTTTATTTTGTATAAATGCATGATTAAAAGTGCCGGAAGTATGTTTAAGGTCATTTAAGAAATTATGAGAAATTTGGTCCCAATTCCAAAATAGAATTCTTTGGGGATTGTTTTCATTTTAAATGCAAGGAACCTCTGTTAGACCCTGAACTTGCTATGTAGCCAAGGCTGACCCTGATCCTTGATGTTTCCTGTCTCCCTCTCCCAAGTGCTGGGGTTACAAGTGTTTACCACCGTGCCTGGTCTTGTTTTTCTAATGACCAAATGTACTGACTCTGGTTGTTAGTGTAGACGCCGCAGTGTGTCAGGGATGGTGCCAGGCTCAGTTTCCTTGGCCTGGGATCCATAACAGGTTTTCTTGGCAGCCAGGCCTTGTGATGCTTTGTCTGTTGCTCCAGGTATTTTTAATGATCACAGCAAATGAAAACGTTAATACCTTTCTGGCAGTGCCGAGCAAATTTCTGAACCAGTCTCATGCTGCAAGCTGAGTGAAATATGAACTGCCTGGCTTTGGTTTGTTGCTCTTGGGGCCTTTAATAACTATCTTTTTTTTTGTTGATGTCTGAGTAGAGTCTCCAGAATGTTCTTCCTAGGGATCCTATGGGTGCCATGAAGGAATTTCTCAACAGTATTTTTGGACTTTCCTTTCCAAGTTAAACCTGCACTCACCCGTTCTGCAGTAAGGCATTAAGTCCTGTGTAGAGGGTGCTTAGCAATAAGAGGATGGGCCATCTGTCCCTTTGGTGTTTAGGCTGTCACTGTGGTCTGGCCTACGTGATCCTCGGTGAACTGTGGCCTTTGCTCTCTGCTCTGAGGATTTGGCAATCTCAGTTTTGATGAATTAGGCTATATGGTTTTTATCCACTTTGAAAAGGGAAGTGATTGCAGCGGTGGCTTCAAGAAGCCAGTAATTCTGCTGAAACAGAGTTACAACAGGCCAGTGGCTAGGCTGTTCTTGGAGTATGTCCCTAAGTTACTGAAAAACTCCTCCAGTAATGATATTCTTCCATCCACAAGCAAAGCCAAACAAAAGGTTCCTGTCTTTGGAGCAAAGCAGTTTCATAGAAGTGGGGGCTTGAAGGCGTTGGCCAAGGCACCAAGGGAGCTGGCTCTTCCCCCTGAACTTGTATGAACCTCTGACTTCACCTCTTTTTGTTTGTTTTGTTTTTCTTTTTTTAAGATTTATTTATTTATTATGTATACAGTATTCTGTCTACATGTATGAGTGCACGCCAGAAGAGGAAACCAAATCTCATTACAGATGGTTGTGAGCCACCATATGGGCTCTGGGAATTGAACTCAGGACCTCTGAAGAGCAGTCAGTGCTCTTAACTTCTGAGCCATCTATCCAGCCCTTGTTTTGTTTTTCGAGACAGGGTTTCTTTGTAGCTTTGAAGCCTGTCCTGGAACTAACTCTTTTAGACCAGGCGGGCCTCAAACTCACAGAGATCTGCCTGCCTCTGCCTCCCGAGTGCTGGGATTAAAAGTGTGCACCACCACTGCCCGGCCCATCTCCTTTTGTTAAGGGGTTTCTTTATTTTTTATAGATGTTTTATTTGGAACTAATGATATTGTAAAAATCACATAGTGTCTTGGCTCCCCTGCGCTTGGATGGTAATGGTCTCACAAGACTGAACGTGATCTTTTTTTTTTTAATATTTATTTATTTATTATGTATACAATATTCTTGTCTGTGTGTCTGCCTGCAGGCCAGAAGAGGGCATCAGATCTCATTTCAGATGGTTGTGAGCCACCATGTGGTTGCTGGGAATTGAACTCAGGACCTTTGGAAGAGCAGGCAATGCTCTTAACCGCTGAGCCATCTCTCCAGCCCCCTGAACGTGATCTTATACAGAAAGTTATTTGTTGCACAGTGTGTGTTAATCGGAGGCCAACTTTGTTTCATCAGCCTGCCAGCCTTCACATGACTTCGTCTTCGCGCAGGTCCAGCTGCATAAACCTCACTCTAGGTGATACTGATGTGCCAGCCTTACAATCAGGATGCCAGTTCGTATCTCAGAAGAGACATGCCCTGCCCTACTATACCTTACCTCTTACCCCAGGCTGCATAGGAAGACTTGTCCCAGACCATTCCTCTGCAGCAGCAGATGCCGAGGGGAGCTGTGCAGTCTCCTCACAGAGACTCAGTGTAGGCTGTGATTCCCGGGGAGATGAGCGCCGGGCGTAGAACACTGTCTTTTACTAAGGGAGAAGGAAGCTTCTCTCTTCTGTCTGGCTCAGGTGCAGTTTGGGGATAAATGACATTATTTTTATTTGATTTGGAACTACAGTCTTCCCCAGGGCTTGGTTCTGTCAGAACAGGAGCCTATAAAGAAAGATTACGGTAGAACTGGAGCGATGGCTCGATGATGGAGAATACTTGCTGTCCTTGCAGAGGACCTGGGTTCAGTTCCCAGCACCCACAGGACAGCTCACCACCATTGTAACTCCAATTCCAAGGGATCTAATGCCCACTTCTAGTCTCTGTGGGCATCAAGCAAGCATGTTGTATATAGACATACATACAGGTAAAACACTTACACACATAAAATAAAAAAAAAATATTTTAAGACTGGTGGTGGTGGCACACGCCTTTAATCCCAGCACCTGGGCAGCAGAGACAGGCAGATCTCTGAGTTCAAGGCCAGCCTAATCTACAGAGTGAGTTCCAAAGCAACAGAGAAACCCTGTCTTGAAAAAAAAAATATTTTAAAAAAGGTCACAGTATATTTTTTTTAAATATTTATTTATTATGTATACAATATTCTGTCTGCATGTATGCCTACAGACCAGAAGAGGGCACCAGACCTCATTACAGATGGTTGTTGCCGGGAATTGAACTCAGGACCTTTGGAAGAGCAGGCAATGCTCTTAACCACTGAGCCATCTCTCCAGCCCGGTCACAGTATATTTTATAAAGTATTTATCTTAGTTAGTTTTCAATTTCTGTGATAAATCAGGTGTGGTCTCGCACACCTTTAACCCCAGCAGAGGCAGGTGCATCTCTGTGAGCTCAAGGCCAACCTGGTCTACAGAGCAAGTCTGAAGACAGCCAGATCTACATAGTGAGACTCTGTCTCGAACAAACAAAAAAGAACACTTACTGCTCTTGCAGAGGACCCAGGTTCAGTTTCTAGAACTCACAACTATCTGTAATTCCAGTTCCAAAGAATCTGATCCCCTCTTCTTGTCTCCGTGGGTTCCCACCTCATGGTGTCCATACATACATGCAGATAGACACTCATACACATAAAATAAAGACATGTTTTTAAAAAGACTTTTAAGTGGGATGGAGAGATGGCTGAGGGGTTAAGAGCACTGGCTTCTCTTCCAGAGGTCCTGAGTTCAATTCCCAGCAACACATAGTAGCTCACAACTATCTATAATGGAATCTGATGCCCTCTTATGGAGTGCAGGCATATGTGCAGACAGAACACTCATACCTTAAAAAAAGATACATAAATAATACATTTTTAAGAAGAATTTTCAGATTTGGAAATCTGTTAATTAGTAGAAGGCGGGACTGAAAAGATGGCTCAGCAGTTAAAAGTGCTGGCTGCTCTTCCAAAGAACCCAGGTTTGAGACTGGAGAGATGGCTCAGAGGTTAAGAGCACTGACTGCTCTGCCAGAGGTCCTGAGTTCAATTCTCAGCAACCACTTGGTGACTCACAACCATCTGTAATGAGATCTGGCACTGTCTCTTGAAAAGTGTATATATAATAAATAAACAACAAAAACAAAGAACCCAGGTTCAATTCCCAGTACTCACATGGCAGCTCACAGCTGTCTGTAACTCCACTTCCAGGGGAATCTGATACTCTCACACGAACATACATGCAGGCAAAACACTAATGTACATAAAATGCAAACAAATAAATAAATTTAAAAAATAATTAGGAGGCAAGCTAGTTAAGTTCTTGTTATTTATTATTTAAGTGTGTGTGTGTGTGTGTGTGTGTGTGTGTGTGTGTGTGTGTGTAGGGTGAGCATAAATACCCTGGCTTACACATGGAGGTCAGAAAATAAGTTTTGTGAAGTTTTCTTTCCTTTTACTTCCATGGATTGAACTCAGTTCTCCAGGCACATGGCATACACAGCAAGTGCCTTTACCCACTGGGCCATCCTACCTACTCTCAGTTCCTTTACTTTACCCTGAGTACCTCCCAAGGTTTCTGTCTACTGACTATTTTCCATGGAACGCCTTCAAATTTCCAAAGGCTTCCCAGTAGAATTTACTATCTCCCTTCTGTGGATCATTTATTATGGATTCCAATATAAAAACAGCCCTGTGAAGCCAGCCTTTGTCTGGGGTGAGGACTGTGTGGCCTTGGGGTGTGGCCAACGGTCACCTCGGGAGGCCTGCCACCATGTGGGTAGTTCTTCAGAACTTAAAACAAAGTTCGTTAGCTCTTTAGAACTTAGAGAACCCAGGGTTAACATGTGTTAACTGTGACTTCTTTTGTATTAGCTCAAAGTAGAAACAACTCAAATATCCTCTAGTACATGTCTGTACAAACCGCAGCAGCATCCACACATGGGCTGCTCAGCCCAGAACGGGAAGAGACTGATAATATCTTTGACAACTTGGGTGGACCTCGTCATACTGAGTGGAAAAAAACAACTTCAAAGTTCGCATACCATGATCCCCTTATAAAATGTTCTCTGAAGATAATATTTAGAAATGGAAAGTTCAACCAGTCTTAGTGGGTGTGCCTTTAATAGTAGCTCTTAGGAGGATCAGGAGCTTAAGGTCACCCTAAGTACATAGGCAATTCCAGACTAGTCTAACTTAACAGAAGCACCTTTATTTAAAAAAGAAAAAAAGTAAAAAGATCACTCAGCAAGTAAAAGTACTTGTCATATAAGCCCGGCAACCTGTGTTCAATCCCTGGAAGCCACAATAGAAGAGAACTCCTTTTTGTTTGTTTGTTTTTTGTTTCTATTTTTTTCTATCTACTTTTGTTTTTTAATTAGGAAGAAAAATAGGACTGGAGAAATGACTCCATGGTTCAGAACAGCAGATGCTCTCCCAGAAGACCCAGGTTTGATTTCCAGCACCCACATGGCAGCTAGCAATCCTCTGTAGCTCCAGTTCCAGAGGCCCCAACACCATCTCTGGCCTCCAGGGGTATGCAATGCATACACTACATGCAGGCAAGACACTCATCCACAAAAAATATAATTTCAATTTTTTTTGTTTTGTTTTTTTCAAGATGGGGTTTCTCTGTGTAACAGCCTTGGCTGTTCTGGAACTAGCTCTTAGACCAGGCTGGCCTTGAACTCACAGAGATCCATCTGCCTCTGCCTTCCAAGTGCTAGGATTAAATCCATATGCCATCACCACCTGACTTTAAATTTTTTTGCTATATAGTGTTCTGCCTGCCCGCCAGAAAGAGGTACTTGATCTCACTATTTAGGTGGCTGTAAGTCACCATGTGGTTGCTGAATTGAACTCAGGACCTCTGGAAGAGGTCCAGTTTTAAACTTTTTAATAATTATGTATGTATATGAGTGTTTTGCCTGCATGTGTGTCTGTGACCCACACACATGCAGGGCCCAGGGAGGTCAGAAGAGGGTCGTGGATTCCCTGAACTGGAGGTATAGTTGTTAGGTACCATATGGGTGCTGGAAACTGAACTGGGGTTTTCTACAAGAGAGAGCATCAGGTGCTCTTAACTGCTGAGCTGTCTCTTAAAAGCATCTCCTGGCCCAGCAGTGGTGGTGCACACTTTTAGTCCCAGCACTTGGGAGGCAGAGGCAGGCAGATCTCTGAGTTTGAGGCCAGCCTGGGCTACAGAGTGAGTTCCACGACAAGTTCCAAAGCAATACAAAGAAACCCTGTCTTGAAACCCCCTCCCCAAAGAAAAAGGAAGAAAGAAAGAAAACACAGTTCTGATATATGGAAATCTAAGTCAAAATTCTGAAATGGTGGGTAGGAGTCAGTCATACATTTATGTTCAATATAGCATGAATCCATAGGCTTATTCAAAAATACTTCAAAATTAATGTTTAAAATGGAAATATCACAATTAGTAACGACAGCACACTGTATCTAACCAATTGGGCAGGTGTGCATTTGACAGACTGTTTGGAAAGTCAGAACTAAAATAAAAACAAAATAAAAGAAACTCGAGCTATTAGGTACAAATAAGGAACAATTTAGACACAAATAAAGAAAGCAAGCAGACATCAAAGCCATGAGGCATTAGAGTGTTTCTCAAACCTGCCTCCGCCTGGCTGCATGAGCCACCGCGCAGTTTTACCCTTCAGTGTGGTGCATATGTGTTCATGTGTGTACTTGCATGGAGACCAGGCGTCATTCTTCAGGGACTGTTCACCTCTTTGAAGACCTTGGCTGGGACTTGGTAGACTCCATTTTGATGAGGCTGGCTAGCCAAAGAGCCTCAGATTCCACCTGACTCCGCCTCCCTTCCTCTTGACTCCGCCTCCCTCCCACCTGACTCCGCCTCCCTAGTGCTGTCTCATAAAACTCACCAGCCTGCTCAGGTTCTGCGGTCAGCTCGGGTCCTTGACTGACTGGCTGCCTACCCAGTTCCCATTCTTTTCTTTTTTGAGGCAGCCTCTCAGGCAGCTCAAGGTAGCTCCCTATATAGAGGAGCCGGCCCTTGACTCACAGAGGTCTACCTGCCTCTGCTTTCTGAATGTTGGGATGTACCCACCAGACTGGGTCTTATGTACTTAGTTAACCTTAAACCCATTATGTCGACAAGCATAGCCTTGAACTTCTGGGCCTCGTGCCCAGGCCTACCAAGTGCTGAGATCAAGGAAGTCAGCCACGCCTGACTTCTCTCACCCTTTTAGATGGAACCATTTCAAGTCTGCACGGTAGCGCACACCTTTAATCCCAGCATTTAGGAGACAGAGGCAGGCGGGGCTTTGTGATTTTTAGGCCAACCTAATCTATAGAGCAAGTTCCAGGACAGTCAGAACTACACTGAGAAACCTGTCTCGAGGGGGAAAAAAAAAAGAACCATTTCTGCACTACTTCCTACAGCCATTTTATCCCATAATCTTGACTACGGCGAATCTTTAGTCCTCTTTTCTGTCGAATCAGGATTTGCTGGGCAAGCTGCTTACGGTGTTCTCAGCAGCCTCACTAATGCTTGCGCACCAGATGCCTCGCACAGCGCTTGATGGGGAAATGGTGAGGTGAAGTTCTGGGTCTTTGTTTACAAGGCTGTGGGCAAATGGTCCCCATGTCTGCCAGTATGCCATCTTTACCGCCCCAGCATGACATTTGTGTTTCTGTGGCTGCTCATGTTCACCTCAGTCCCCAGATGGAGACTGTGTAACAGAATTCTCGCTGTTTCTTTTTGGAGGTCACAACAGGATTAAGGCCTGGGCTTTCAGCATGCTAGCCATGTACTCTGTCTCTTTCTGCAGGCCACATTTCCAGTGCGCCTGTGTGCAGGCCCCTTCCCCAGGTCCTTTGTTTCCTTTGACACAGGTCTTATTACAGACTTGCTATGTAAAGATGATGTTGATGTTGCACTCCTGACCATTTTACCCCCACCAGTCAATTAGGATTACAGACATGCATTGTCTGGGTCATCACCGATTTATCCATTTATATATCTTTTTAAAATTTATGTCTTATTTTATTGTATATGGGTGTTTTGCTGCATGTGTGTCTGAGCACTGCATGGATGCAGTACCTATGGAGGCCAGGAGAGGGCATCAGACTCTCTGGGATTGAAGTTATAGATCTGAGCCAGCATGTGGGTGCTGGGAGTTGAACCTAGGTCTTCTGGATAGCAGCCAGTGCTCTTAGCCATGGAACCGCTCCAACCTATTATTTATTTAAAAAGAAAATAAATTAAGGTCAATGGAGGTAGCTCAGTGGAGTTCACTTGACTCCTATGCAGGAAACCAGTCTCTAGTATCACAAGTAAATAAAATAGGGTGTCCTTCATTCTCCAGCCCCAGATCTCCTGATCTGGTGGGTTCCCAGGCCATTCTCACTTCGCCCAATAGTCTTCTCCAAAGGTCCGGCTTTGGCCTGGGAATCTGGAGATGGCTCATGCACAGCCTCTGCTGCTTCCTGGACAATGGGCAACAAGTGAGTGATTTCCACTTTCTAGGCCTTCATTTTCTGTCTGTAAAATGGGGTGCTGTTCATGTCCACACCACCCCTGGGCAGGACAAAGCAGGCAGCCTGTGTCAGGGACTCCCGGTAGACTCCTTCAATGCCTAAGCAGACTAAGACCTTGCTTTCCCACCCATGCCACACACTGCGGGAGCAGATGCCACTCTCCAGCACCTCTGGAAACTGGTTTTTACACAAGAATAAATCCTGCAGGCAAGTTGAAGTACTGTCTTATTTTTTTTTACTGCATTATTTTATGTGTTTGCATATGTACAAACTATGGAGTCTGTGTGACAGTTAGAAAACAGTCTCCTGGATCAGCCAGGCTGTACAGCAAGCGCTCTACTCCCAGAGCCACTTCAACAACCATATTTATCTTTAAAAAAATATAAGTGATGGGCATTGAACTCCAGGCCTCTCAAATACTAGGCACATACTCTGCCACTGCGTCACAGCCCCATTCTTTTCTCTCTCTCTTTCTGTCTTTTCTTTTCTTTTCCTTTCTTTTTTTCTTTGTTTGTTTTTGAGACAAGCCAATGAAGCAGCTTGGGCTATCCTGGAACTCACTCAGGCAGAACTCAAACTCAGATCTTCCTGCCTCTGCCTCCCGAGTGCTGGATTTAAAGATGTGCGCCACTAAAAAAAATTGTAAAGGTATTTAAATTTTGCTTTGTATCTATGAATGTTTTGATTACATGAATGCTGTGTGTTTGCTGGGTTCCCTGGAACTGCGGTTATAGATGGTTATGACCACGTGGGTGCCAGGAATCAAATTTGGGTCCTGCAAGAGCAACAAGTGCTCTTACCCACTAAGCCATCTCTCTAGCCTCTATCTAAAAATTTTAATAGTGAATACACTATTATTGAAAAAAACAAAACAAAATGTAAAAAAACCAAGTGGGCCAGGTGGTGGTGCGCTCGCCTTTAATCCCAGCATTTGAGAGGCAGAGGCAGGTGGATCTCTGTGAGTTCGAGGCCAGCCTGGTCTACAGAGTGAGTTCCAGGACAGGTTCCAAAGCTACACAGAGACATCCTGTCTCAAAAAACAAAAACAAGTAAACAAAAAAGATACAAGGCAAGAAGTGATTCCCACAAGTTGTTCCCTGACCTCCATATGTGCTCTGCTTACCTGATGACCTAGCTAACCTGGCACTCAGGTGCATTCAGTGTCCACTTGCTACTTCTAAGCCTTGCAGCAGAGATGGGAGGCTGGGCAGGTAGTGGTTTTTTTCACTGGGCTCCAAATCAGAAAACAGATAACTCGCCAGTGGAGTGATATACACCTGTGATCCTGGTGCCTGGGAGGCAGAGGCAGGAAGATCACAAGTTTCAAGCCAGCTCAGACTGCACAGTGAGATCCTAGCTCAGTCCAAACTCAAGCAAACAAAACAAAATACTCAGACATAGTGGTGTACACCTGTACTCCCAATACTAGAGTTCAAGGCCGGCTTTGACCACATGGTGAGTTTGAGACCATCCAGGGCTACATGAAGCCATGTTTCAAAACAGCAACAAAAGCCAGTCACAGAAAATGGCAATGCTCCATTCCCGCCACAGGCATCCCATCTGGTGTGATGTCATGTGATAAATCACAAAGTATATTAACGTTTCCCATTCCCAGGGTGATAGGGTGGCTGTGGGAAGGGCTTTGCTGCTCAGCTTACCGACCTAAGTTCCATCCTGCCGGGAAGGAGAGAACCAACTCCTGCAAGTTGTCTTTTGACTGAACTCACACGCGGGCACATGCACAGGTGCCTGCTCACGATGAACAAATGAATGGCTAAGCATAAGAATAAAGGGTTTGTTGCTCCTTTAGCTCTGAGAGACCACCCTTATAGCGTAGCTACTCTGTCCATTTTATTTGTTTACTTTTACTTGTGCTGCCAGGCCAGCTTTTGTTTTTCTGGTCAAGTTATAAAATAGCCTTCTGGAGGTATCCTTGCCTTATCTCCATAGATGCATGGGCTATTCTGAAAGGACGGTAAGAAAGTGGTAACATGCTTCTGCTCCTAAGATTTGCCCTCTTTTGCCTTCCAAAGATTGTATTAGATGTGTTCATTACTGAGGCTTTTGGGAGTCACAGGTGCATGTAACCAAGCCAGGCCTCAAATCTAACATGTAGCTGAAGGTAACCTTGAGTTCTGATCTTCTTTCTTCACCTCCAGAGTGCTAGGTTGCAGGAGTGTGCCACCATGTCCACATATTACTGACCTTTTTAAACATACGTTTATTTATTTATTTTGGTTTTTCAAGACAAGGTTTCTCTGTAGCTTTGGAGCCTGTCTGGGAACTCACTCTGTAGACTAGACTGGCCTCAAATTTACAGAGACTCATCTACCTGTCTCTGCCTCCCAAGGGCTGGGATTAAAGGTGTGCACCACCACCGCCTGGCTAATTTATTTTATTCTTGTGCGTGTGTCTGTGTGTATGTATGTATCTGTGTGAATGTATGAACACGTGTGAGTAGATATAGATGGAGGCAAGAGAGAATCAAACCTGCGAACCTGGACTTAGAGGCATTATGATCCACCCAACGTGAGTACTCAGATCTGAACTCAGTCCTCACGATTGGACAGCAACATTTTTAAATGCTGAGCCAATTAGGCCGATTTAAAAAATTAAAATAAATAAATAGAAAACCAAGCTAACTCGTAGTGCTTTACGTGGTCTTTTGTTCTTAGGTTGAGGCATCTACGTGGCTTAGGAATTTGGGAATGATTAAGAAAAGGAGAACAGGAGCTGGGGCTGTAGCTCGGATAGTGGAGTACACACCTAGTGAACATGAGCCCTCGGCTGGCTCTCTGACTGCGTAGACTGGGCGTGCATGGTAACTTACTCCTGTGTTCCCAGCATGTGGGGAGTAGATGCAAGATGAGTTCAGAGTCACCTCTGGCACATAGTGAGTTTAAGACCACCCTAGGCTACATGAGTCTTTATCTCAAAATACAAAAGAATGCCAGATGTGGTGGCACCTGCCTTTAATCCGACATTTGGGAGGCAATGGCAGATGGGTCTCTGGGTTTGGGGTCAGCCTGATCTATATAGTGATATTCGGGCCAGTCAGGATTTCATAGTGAGACCCTGTCTCAAAACTACCACCAACTCCAAAAGAACTCCAACAACAAAAGAAAAATAAATAAATAAATAAAAGGGAAAGTGGGATGATGCTGTGGCTCAGTGTTTAGGTGCAAGTCCAGTCCCCAGACAGACACACAGACAAGTGGACAATATAGTTTAATAGCTTGAGAGCTGTACTTAGATCAACTAAATCTCCTGAGATTTGCCGAAAAGAAAAACCCCCTATCCACCTTTGATGAGCTGATTCGAGGCGGTGTTCTCTTCTCTCTGCCCCTCTCCTGGTTGGCAGTAAAATGAGGCTCCACTTGGGAGTGAGGAGCACTGTGGCCATCCTCTGATTGGGTGAGCTACAGTGGCTAAATTAGTGGTGGCTAATGAGACAGACAAACAAGGTTCTCAGCACTCCTCCTCCACCTGGCTGCTCCTGGGAGCCTCTAGGAGAACATTAGTCATGACCCTGACTCAGACCCCAGCCAGTATGGGGTCTGGGATCAGCATCGTGTAGTCACCCCATGGTGGAGAGTGTGGAGAGCTGTGGCAGGACCAGCTGCAGTCATTGGTGACCTGAAGGCTTTACAAACCCTTAGGTCTGCCTGGGCTTTTGGAGGCGAAGATCATCCGAGATCAATGATCAGATGTCCCAGCTGCTGGCCAGGAGATTCTGCTGTTGAACAGGCCCTCAGGTGCACCCACCACCAGGTAGGTCTGGGAAATGTGGACCTTAACGACAGATGGACTGTGTTTTCAAACTACTAGGATCCTCTCTGATGCCCAATGAATGAAGGTTCTGCTGTTGTTGAGACGGGGTCTTGTTCTGTGGCTCAGTCTGGCCTTCTACCAGGACAGTCCTCCTACCCCAGCCTCACAAATGGCAGTATGACAGGTGTGAGCCACCACACCTGACTTGAAATATGAAGCTCAGAGGTTCTTGCCTGCACAGCACCAAAAGATTTTCTGGTTTCCGACAGGTGGTGATGGCTTCCAGGCTCAGGCCGGAGTTTCCTATAAGTGTAAGGCTTCCAGAGTCCTAAAGATAGGATCCAAAACACTAGCAGGTGGCTTCTCATTTCAGTTCTCCTTGCCTTGCCACAAACAGATGTGCTTTAGACATTCAGGTGTCCATTCCTTGTGTCTGCAGCGCTGGGCTTGCTGCAGCTTGGCTTCTCTCCGGGCCTGGCCTCACCAGCACCTTGCACCTTGCTGCTGCCCCCTGCCAGGTGCACTGCTGACTTTTCCCCTGGTTACCTCTCCCATACAGCCCGGCTGTGCTGCCCCACCCATCTCAGGGGCTTGGGCTTAATGTGGGGCCTGGATGACTCAATGTTTGATTTTCCCTTGGCCAACTCATTACCTTTGATAGGAATACCTCTTCTGACCTTCGTTTGTGGTAAAAGAGACAGCATGCTGGCACGTGACTGTAGCCATGAACTGAGGAGATTGTGAGCTTGAGGCCAGCCTGGGGTACATAGTTAGACCCTACCTCAAAAAACAAGCGAGCAACAACAACTACTGCAAAAAACAAACAACCAAACAAACAAAAACAGAGAACACCATGGGCTGGAGAGGTGGCTCAGCAGTTGAGAGAACTTGCTGCTCTTCCAGTTCAATTCCCAGCACCCACATGGCAGCCTCCATCATACGTAACTCCAGTTCCAAAGGATCCTGTGCACTCTTCTGGTCTATTTGAGCACTAGGCCGGTACATGTGGCATAGACAGACATGCAGATAAAATACCCATACACGTAAGAATTAAAATGAAACATTTAAATCTTTTATATTAGTAGATTTAGTAGTACAAAATATTTAGTAGTGGCGAGGTAGCGGTGACACACACCTTTAATACCAGCACTTGGGAAGCAGAGGTAGGCGGATCTCTGTGAGTTTGAGGTCAGCCTGGACTACAAAGTGAGTACCAGGACAGTCTCCAAAAGCTACACAAAAAAAATCCAAAAAAAATTTTAGTAGAATAAATATATTTTATGTTATTATTTATAATATTTAAAAGTAGTAGCAGTAAGTTAGTGTTACTGTGTCAGATTCTGTGGCACTGTCTTTATATCTATGATAGTTTAATCTTGTCTTCTATAACACATGTCTGACATGTATCTGTTATCCTAGCACTGGAAGGTAGACAAGTAGCATCAGAAGTTCAAGGCCAGCCTTGACTATTTAACAAGTTTGAGGCCGACCAAAACTATGTAAGATGCTGTTTCAGAAAAAAAAATAAGATTTTGTGTTGTCTTCTAAAGTTGATGTGCCTCTTTTACCAGTAAGGAAACTGAGGCACAGTCAAATCAAATCATTGTCCCCGGTTATACATCCTTCAGAGCAAGGCTGTGTCTCCAAAACCTACCTTCACTTAAAATTTTGCTTGTTTGTTTGAGATGGTTTCTCTGTGTAGCCCTGGCTGACCTGGAACTCAACCTGTAAACCAGGCTGGCCTCATACTCAGAGATTCCAGAGATCCGCCTACCTCTGCCTCCCAAGTGCTGGGATTAAAGGTATGCGCCACCGCTCATTTAAGATTATTTTAAATTGGTACTGGGGAGGCACAGGCAGGTAGATCTCTGTGAGTTCAGGGTAAATCTAGTCTCCCATAGTAAGTTCCCAGTCAGCCAGAACTTGTAAGAACCTGTCTCAACAACAGCAAAAAAGGTTTCTTAGAAATTGGAGTCTAGATCTTTTTTTTATATTTGTTTATTCATTACGTATACAATATTCTGTCTGTGTGTATGCCTGCAGGCCAGAAGAGGGCACCAGACCCCATTACAGATGGTTGTGAGCCACCATGTGGTTGCTGGGAATTGAACTCAGGACCTTTGGAAGAGCAGGCAATGCTCTTAACCATTGAGCCATCTCTCCAGCCCCAAACTTTTTTTTCCCGATGATTAATTGATAGAGATTGATCGCTTATCGATCACTATTAGCGCCAAAGGGACTTGAACCCCGGTCCTCTGGCACAACAGGAGCGTTAGGCACTCTTAGCCACTGAGCCACCGCTCAAGCTGCTTAGATTCTTTTTTAATTAACTTATTTTTAATGTGTATGGGTGTAATTTATTTTTAATGTGTATGGGAGTCCGTTTGTGAGAATGTTGGCTGCATCCGGCTGTCACACGTTCCCTTTCCCACCTGTGTGTCTAACAAATGAGCAGGGGGAGCTTGGTTAATGAGTGTCGTGCGGGGGTTTATTGTCATTGGTTCTGGTCACTGTGTCCCCTAGTGAAGCCCTGGTGTTAGAGGACAAATATACTGGCTGCTGGTTTTGTACAACCAGCCTGCCTTTTCCTGTCGTATTGAAGTCTTAAGTAGCATGTGTTGTGGACAGTTCAAACATTCATGTCCTTTTGTCTTGGGCTGGTGGTCCAGAGTGACAACTGTAACCAATGCCTGAGAATCAGAACGCAATCTGAGCACTACGGTGCGCAGCTCATGGAGCTGCTGGCCGTACCCATTTCTTCTCCCACGCAGTGACCATCGTTAAGCTCTGGAATGTGCTCAGAATGGGCGATAACAAGGATCTAGAAGCTGAAATCCACCCCTTGAAGAATGAGGACAGAAAACCACAGGAAAACCTGGGAAACCCATCGAAAAGCGAGAACTTGAAGAGCAAGCCTCGGCAGTCCCGCCTGTCGCGGTGCCGCACGGTGGCGTTTTTCCTTTCCTTGTTTATCTGTCTCTTTGTGGTGTTTGTCGTCTCTTTCATCATCCCATGTCCAGACCGACCCTCGTCTCAGAGAATGTGGAGGCTCGACTACAATGCTGCAGGTGAGCCTGCCAGGGCCTCTTACCCCAGCAGGGTTCCGGACCCGTCTTGGGCCGGCTCTGTTACAAATGAGAGCCTGGTGGTCTTTGGCAGTCAGCCCTGAGTGGCTGCTGGGTTTGCCTCTGAACTTGGAGATGTTAGGAGCTTCTATTGGAACCAGAAGCATTGCCCTGGTCAGGTAAGTAAGCAAAAGGAGACTTAAAGGCTGCTTAATGGAAACAGTTCAGTGGCTGAGAGGTTAGAGAAGGCCCATCCGCTGAAGGGAACAGCAGATGTGGAGGTGTCCTGAGGTGCTCCAGGTGGAAACCAGATCACAATTTATATCTGTCCCATGGAATTAGCCCTTATGAAAAGCAGCGGAAGAGCCTTTCCATTTTTAGTTTTGTTTGTTTGTTTAGAGACAATTTCTCACTTACCTCAGGATGGCTTCAGACATACGGTGGAGCTGGGCTGGTCTTGAACTCCTGCCTCACATCCGACTGCTAGAATTATGGGAGTGTGCTCTCACACCTGGTTTCCTGTGGTCCAGAAGACTGAACCCAGGGCTCCATGAATGCTAGGAACTCACTCTACCACCTGAGCTGCATCCTCACTTCCCCAAGTCTTGCTTTTTTTAAAAAAAAAGACTTATTTATTTATGCATATGAGTATTCTGTCTTCCATTAGGACTGCAGGCCAGAAGAGAGCACCAGATCTCATTACAGATGGTTGTGAGCCACCAAGTGGTTGCTGGGAATTGAACTCAGGACCTCTGGAAGAGTTGCCAATGCTCCTTAACGCTTCTTAATTACTGAGCCATCTCTCCAGCCCAAGCCTTGTTCTTTTAATGAATGTATTTCTTTCTTTTTGTATTTTTGGTTGTTGTTTTTGTTTTGTTTTGTTTTGTTTTTTTCAGACAGGGTTTCTTTGGGTAACCTTGGTTGTCCTGGAACTCAATGCCTCTGGCAATTGAACTCAGATCCTCTGCAAGAGCAGCCAGTGTACTTACTGAGCTGTCCACTCCAGCCATTGCTGTCTAGACAGGCTCTGGCTATGGAACTGTTGCTGGCCTAGAATATACTACATTGCCTAGGCTGGCCTCAGACTTGTTATGTATCTGAGGCTGTGAACTCATCCTAAACCTCCTGCTCCCAGTTCTCATGCAGAAAACTGCTCTTGGCTGATGACTAGCTACATTGAACGTCTTCATGTGCCTGTTTGTCACTTGGACATCTTAGGAGAGATGACTGTGAAATCCTTCACCCACTTTCTGTTTTTTGTTTTATTTATTATTATTATTTTTTTTGAGACAGGGTTTCTCTGTGTAGCATTGGATGTCCTGGAACTAGCACTGTAGACCAAACTGACCTCGAACTTGCAGAGATTCACCTACTTTTACTTCCTTATAGTGGGATTAAAGGTGTGAGCCATCACACCAGGCCTGTATTTTCTAGTTCTAATTCTGTTTTGAGTATGATAAATGGACAATTTCAACCTCTTTTTTAAAATATTTATTTATTATGTATACCATATTCTGTCTGTGTGTCTGCCTGCAGGCCAGAAGAGGGCATCAGATCTCATTTCAGATGGTTGTGAGCCACCATGTGGTTGCTGGGAATTGAACTCGGGACTTCTGGAAGAGCAGGCAATGCTCTTAACCGCTGAGCCATCTTTCCAGCCCCAACTTCAACCTCTTATGGTTTGGTTTTAAGCATAGAGCTTCTCATTTGAGCCCCTGGTAATGGAGATACAGGGCCTAACAAGGGTGGCGTATGACTGAATTCCATGCTGGTCTTGAGGATTATCTTCTGTATAGATGCTCAGATTTTTTTTTCACTTTGTTTGTTCGTTTTTGAGACAAGGTCTTTCTTTTAGCCTTGGCTGTCCTAGAACTCTCTGTGTAGATCAGTCTGGCCTCGAACTCACAGAGGTCTGCCTGCCTCTGAAGAAACTGCTTGTCATAGTGAGGAAGATCTTGCTCTTATCTGGGGAGGGGGAACACCTCACAGTGGCAAGTTGTACATTGGGAGCACAAGCCAGGCAGAACATTCAACTTGACCTTCCCAAAGACAGGCATGGCCCACGGAGCATAGTCTGTGACTTTCTTTTTCAGTCCCGTATGACTTTCTGGCTATGGGAGACGTAAACAGGGACAAGATCCAGGACGTTCTCTTTCTTTTTAAAAACACCAACAGCAGTAACAATTTCACCAGATCCTGTGCCGATGAAGGTAATTCCTGTTTTGTTTAACAAGGTGCCCTCCCACCCTTTGTCCACACCACCTTCTTGTTTGGATCACACGAGTGGAGGGGATTCAGGGAACCACCCCATCCTTTTTTCTTTCTAATAGAATAGGCTAGATAAGGCTCTCAGTTCCCTCACTCCTGGGGCCAACCCCAGTGCCTTCTGAGACTCTGGTCTAAGGGGAAGTAAAGGAAATGGGCTCAGTCACGTGGCTGGGACACAGACTAAGGGAGCCAGGAGGTGGCAGAACACTGTCTGAGACTGACTATATGGCTGCCCCCTCTCCCCTCCAGGCTTTTCCACTCCTTGTGCCTTTGTGGCTGCCGTGTCAGGGGCCAATGGCAGCGTGCTCTGGGAGAGACCTGTGGCCCAAGATGTCGCCCTTGTAAAGTGTGCCGTGCCACAGGCGTCGGACGGTGAGGCGTCTTCTGCCTGCATCCTTGTGGGAAGACTAGGTTCTTTCACTGCGGTCAGCTTATTCACAGGTCAGCCCTGGCTCTCTCCTGGGGGTTGCTGAATGGGTAGGAAACTTTGAAATGAGGGTGTGACCACTTGAAAGCAAGTTGTGTCAACTCTTTCAGCTGTTCTGCCTTGTTGTCCTTGTGTCTTTGCAAACACAGTTTGTATCTTGCTATGAATGCTAACAGACAACTAGTGTCACCTGCTATGAGGTAACAGTGGTCAGCCTTGGCTCCTGGTGGCTTAGAGGGTTGGACTGAGCCTACTGATGCCGCTCTACTAGGACAGGTCTCCGAGCCTTAATATAACAGGCCAGAGGAAAAAAGGCACATCCAGCTTTTATGTGAGTGTCTGGGGATCTGAACTCTGGCCATCACGGTTGTGTAGCAAGTGCTTTAACCATTGAGCCATCTTCCTGCTTACTGATGTAGTTTTTTGCAAGGTCATACTGTGTAGCCCAGAGTGACCTGGAAGTTAGTATGTATCCCAGGCTGACTTTTCACTTGCAGCAAACCTCCTAGGTCAGCTTCCTAATGCTGACTTACCCAGCTGCCTTTTCAAGGGTCTTTCTAGTATCTTCTCACTCAGCTGTGTTGTGTTTGTTCCGCAACATTTCAGAGCACTTGCACACACTCCTGTATCTAAGTGGCCTCAGGATCCCAAAGATGGGTGCCCTCATGTAAGTCTATCGTTTGTTTGTCAAGAAGATGATTTGGAGCCTCTGTGTGTTTGGTTTTAGGGGAAACCCTGTGGAGCCACTCCAGCAATTTGGGTGGGAATGCTTCTGTATTGAGCCCCCTGCTCCAGGTGCCCGACGTTGATGGTGATGGTGCCCCAGACCTACTGATCCTTGTTCGGGAGGGGCACGAGGTGATAAGCATAGTTCTCAAGTACCCCAGGCCCATTTATCCCCTTTTCTTTTTTTTCCTTATTTATTTATTTAAAGAATTTCCACTTCCTCCCCTCCTCCCAATACCCTCCCGCTCCCCCCACTCCCTCTCCTCCTCCCTCAGACTTATCCCCTTTTCTTCCTCTTCTACTTCTCCCTGTGACCGCCCAGCAAGGGGTTCTCCCAGGGCTCTGTATTCTGAGGTCCACAATGCAGCATCCGAGGTTCACACATGCAGCATCCTGGGGTTCACACATGCAGCATCCTGGGGTCCACACATGCAGCATCCTGGGGTCCACACGTGCAGCATCCTGGGGTCCACACATGCAACATCCTGAGGTCCACACATGCAGCATCCTGAGGTCCACACGTGCAGCATCCTGAGGCCCATACGTGCAGCATCCTGGGAGGCTCCATCTCTACAGGAATTTGCTGGCTTCCCTATAAGTGGCAGAACGCACATGGCTTGTGTATGGGTTGGCGTGAGCTTGCAGCTCCCATGACCTACAACTACCATGCTTCCCAGCAGGCTGTGCAGCACAGTCACAATGCTCCCTGTTGGTCACTCTCCTCAAAATACTTTCCCCCCAGATCCAAAGAGTGTTGACCACCTTCTCTGCAACTCCCTAAAGCTCCCCTGCCCTCCCGTGGAGCTGGTTCTCGCTCTTCCCTACTGCTCTTTGTTACTCCAGGTCAGCGGGGCTATCTATTCAGGCAGCACTGGGTACCAGATTGGCCACAGAGGCAGCCTGGGTGTGGATGGAGACGGTGGCGCCCTCCTCCATGTGACCAGAACGGGTGCTCACTATATTCTCCTGCCCTGTGGTATGTTGGATGCCACATTCTTGGGATGGGCTTTTCTCCTGAAGTGATGCTGGACAGAACACTGGGTTCTGGGCTAGGTAAAGAAGCATGTAAATTGATGACTGGCCTCCTTGTGGCCACTCTGGTTCACGAGCTGACAAGCAACAATCAGGAAGCTCAAGGGCTAGACTGGGTGTGGTTCCAGAGGTGGGACTAATGGATGCACTTGGTCCCCATGGTGACTGTGTCCCTCTGTGTTTTGAACAGCAAGTGCTCTCTGTGGCGTCTCTGTGAAGCGTCTCTACGAGAGAGTCACTGGGAGAGATGGCCAGTTTAAGGAAGACTCCTACTGGGAGAATATGCTTAGTAGCTCTGCCCACCGGAGGCTTCTGCCCAGGTTTGTCTGACACACAGGTCTCAGTTAGGGACAACCTTGTGTGGAGCGCAGGACAACCAAACTAGGTCCTTGTAGTGCTGTTAGGCCACCATGTCTTTGGAAATAAAAAGTGGGCGAGCAAAAGCAGAGTAAAAGCTGAGAAGGCTGGGGTGGCTCCATGATAGTGTGCTTGGCTTTCATCCCCCAGTAGTAGAGAAAAATATTGTCTGGGGAGATCAGCCTTGTTCCACAAACAGCATCTCATTTATACTTCCAAGCTAGGGAACTGAGAAACGTGGAAATACACCATGGGGGCCTGAGGGAAGAATCTCAACAGGCCCATCTTGGGGAGACAGGACCCATATGCTCCCCCCACCACCTCCACTCTCCTCGTCTAGCTCTGGAGCAGTTCGCTACCTGATGAATGTCCCAGGGAAAGCCGGCCAGGACGTGCTCCTTGTGAGCTCTGAGGCCTGTATGCTGCTGGATGGACAAGATCTGGTGCCCAGGTGGACCCTTGGTGCAACTCAGGTTCTGAGGTATGTGGTATGTGCAGTTGCTGCTGAGTGAGTGGGGATGCATGCCTGCTCAGGACCTCAGCATGTCCTGCTGACTGGCAGGGGGGATGGACAATGGACTGCAAGGCCTGTGTGATTCTGTTAGAGGTCTCCTTGCTGTCCCTGGATCTGTTCTTTGTCACTGGAGGGGCTTCTGAAGCTGTCGGTCACAAGTACTAGCCCCTCATCCTGGGTCTAGATGTGGGTAGCCCCATCCAACCCAGGAGCTGCAGCCA